>NC_081342.1:4519906-4802405 GCF_029784015.1 Lycium ferocissimum | reverse complement strand
TAAATTGAATTAGATTAATTTAAAAAGGCGAAGCTGTATAAAATTAGATTAACTTAATATTCTAAAATTAAAATGTTAGTCAAAATTCGCACTATTTGAATATTGAAAAATGAAAAATATCACAAGAATTGAGACAAAAGAGGTTTTTGATCTAATCTTAATGAGAAGCGGACAAGCTCATTTCTTTACAAAGTATATATGCGAGTAGTATTTTGGGAAACCTTGAAGGCCTATATCTGCACTGTGTTAAATAATAGGGGAGAGGACACAAATGGCGGCCGGCCATAACAATCACGTCTGCCGCCCCATCTATTCCCAAACCCAAAAATTAGCCCATAAACTATTCTCATCCGGTAGCCAAAATATGTAGCAAGCCTTTTGTGGCGACTAAAAGTCACCACAAAAGATTTAAAAAGTCGCCACTAAAGGCTGGCCGGTCCAATAGCCCCATCGTTTTTTAAAAAAAAAAAAAATCAGACTTTTTGTAGCGACTAAAAGTCGCCACTAAAAGGCTGCTACAGAAAAATCAGGCTTTTTATTGGCAATTAAAAAAGTCGCCACTAAAGGTTAAATATCCCAAAACATGTATAATATGTGTATATTTAGTAAATATCCCAAAAAATTAATTAAGACGATTTTTATATATAATATGTATCGTTTGTGTATAAAAATATATATAAGGTACCTATACGTAATGAATAAAAACTATATAAAATATGAATCACTAAGGTATGTATCATTTTTGTATATAATATGTATCATTTTTGTATATAATGTGTATTATATAATAGAAAATTGTATCATTTTTGTATATAATATGTATCATTTTTGCATAGAAAGTGTATATATAATTCCAGCATGTGTATATAAACTATATCAGTCTTATATAGAAAGTGTATCATACGTATAAAAAATGTATCATAAAAACCGTATCACTATTGTATATGTTAAAAATAAATATTTGTATAATATGTGTATAATAAATGTATAATTAACGTATAATTTATGTATAATAAATATAAGATTAATTCCGATATATGTATATAAAATGTATAATTCTTGTATATAAAGTGTATATATAATTCCTACATATGTATACATCTTGTAGTGCTTGTGTAAGTGGCGACGTTTATGTAGCCACAAAAAGTCTTTTTTTTTTTTAAGCCGTTATGTTAGACGCCAGCCTTGGTATTATTTTGGGCCGACTGACCATTTTTTGGCATTAATTTGGGCCGACCGGACACCTAGTGGGATTAAGCCCAAACAGTGATTAAATGTGGGATTAGTTTGGCTGAGTGGACACACAGTATCCTTTTCCCTAAATAATAAGATTGAAAATAGACATACAAACTTAAGGAACATTCAAGTTAAAAACTATATGCATTAAATAAAAGTATAATAAAGGAAAATGAAAGTTTATATATTCCATTCCACAAGAATATTAAGAACATAATATAATAAATGATCGATCCTAATATATTTGGGATAAACGAATTTAATTGTGTATCTTTCACTTCGAGACTTTCACGTCGGTGCGCTCAGGACCATAATTTTTTCTGTAATATTTTTCCTAATTATATAGGAAAGAGGATTATAAGGTGGGCATTGAACTTTCACTAACAAGGTCAAAGTTCAGATAATCAATTAATTCAAATACTAAGAATTTGGAAGAAATAGAATTGAAACATTAAAGAATGGATGTATCAATATTATCATCCTTTTTTTTAGCATAAAGTTTAAGAATGGATATTTATTAACTGATCTAAATCGTATAAGACATGAGTTGGGTTATATGGATTTTATAAGAGTAAATTATTTTATTATTTTTAAAAATAGACTTTTAATGTGACATGCCAACGATGATAGAAGTAGGGTTTTGCGGTGTTTAATATTTTTTAAGGAAAATAATGATAATTGAGTGATATTTTAATTCTAAGAAAACAAAAGTAATATTAATAGAGAATTCCAAAACAAGGGTGACATTTAGGCAATTATCTCTTTATTCCACAGTTTATGATAACATGACTATTTGAGTCATCAACTCCTCCGTACACTTTCTTTATTGAAATTTTTACGCTTCATGTTTACATATTTTATCCAGTTGAGCAGATATTAATTACTTTTTGCATTTTTATTTTAGGGATAGTAGCGATTTTGGTCCTTAGTTATTGCTTTATTTCTATTTTGATCCTTGAATTATTGGACGTAGCGAATTTAACCTTCAATTAAGTGAAGGGTGATTTTAATCCAATCATTAATTTAAACTATAAGTGAAGGGTGATTTTAATCCAATCATTAATTTAAACTAACGCAGTTAACTTAACTAGGGGGCAACTATGATTTTTCGCACTAATTTGAGATTGATATTGTATAATTTTCGTCTATGTTCTTGTTTCTCTTTCTCTTCTTGCAGTTTTATGATACCATCTCTATCAAATGCAGTCAAATTTCAAGTATCCGAACTACACTTTTGTTGCAGGATCCTTTAAAATAAAAATTAAAAATACCATCTGATGAAAAAATTGAAGAAAACACTTAATACTATTATTCATGTGTTAAAAAAATATATACAGTAGTGAGAACAGAAAAATGTTAGAATTATTAAGTTTCGAGAACTGTGTTTCCTTAAGGAAGTTAGTTCCCTCACAATTGTCCAAGATTTGGATTAATTCCTCCCAAGATAGAACAAAACAATATTCTGCAATACTGACAATCGATAATTACAGAATTTCAGCGACCTCAATAAACGGCACAAACCACAATGACACTTATTTCTTTTGAAAAATGATATACTTATTTCTTTTGAAAAATGATACTCTACTAGAACAGAGGTTTTTCCCATTAACATCTGGTGTAAATTTGTGCTATAAAACATAATTTTTTCTACCTCATTTCCACCTACCAATCTCCGGGAAAACGCATGATGGAAGTAAGTTTCATTAAAATCTTTGGGATACTTCTTAATTTTTTCGTGTGAAAACACTATTATTATTTAGGTTATTTTCCCACCAACATTCAAAATAAGCTAAAAATACCGAACATTTTGTAGTGGAAAATTCAGTGAAAAAATAGTAATTTTTTAGTCGATACTACACAAAATAGGGAAAGAACAAGACGATCTTTCAGAGTGTGTTTCTGTATGAAATGAGGTGAAGCTTATGAAACAAGTGGAGACTAACATGTGCAATGAAACTTGTTTATAAAAAAAGGTATGTGTACTATAGTTGAGGATTTTAAATTCGGAAATGACCGTTGGAAAACTTTTTTGATATTAAATTAAAAATTTGCACGGAAATAATCAGATCATTGGATAGAATTCAAGCCGAGAGACGACGACGGCGTGAGGGGAGAATCTCCTCTCAACCCTTTAAAAGCTAGAAGAAGCGCTTCTATATAAAAACATACTAATTTTTCTTTTCCTATCCAATGAGAGCAAGGTTCCTTTTTAAAAAGGTACTTTATTCACATTTCATTTTTCCTCTATTTCGCAATTAATCGGCACTCCAACAAATATTTCTTCAATATCAAGCAGGAAAAAACTTCATGGATATATGTATTCTGTGCTAGCTCTTTCCATTATCAAACACAATGAATATTGTTCCTCTTCATGCATTTTGATTGCTCATCAAATTAGTAATCGAGGAATAGGTGAGTTAGTGATATTGTTTGTTGATGAAGAAATAAATTGAAAACATGGAAAGAACAAGTCTGAGACATTCCATTCATGGTTTTCAACGTTGAAGATGACAATGGGTCAATTTTTTAATTAATCTTTTTTTTTTTTCTTTGTCTTCTTGTCATTAGCTGCTCTGTTGCTATAATCTCCCTCTATACCGCTTAGCTCAAAATATTATCATCTCTGACTTTTCCAAAACCTTCATATGCAGGTGAGGAGCAGGAGCTATCCTTGCTTGAGGAGTGTCGAGCGACATCCCGGTAAAAATTACATTGTATAAATAGGTGAAATTTTAATTTTATAGTATATATACCCGGTCTTGATGCATCTTGAAGCAAGCTAAAAGTTTAGCATAGCAGTTAAGGGATCGGAAAATTTCTCAGGTTGCGTGTTCTATCGTGGGTTGTGGCATATTTATAATTTTGACCTCCTTAATATAGAATCGTAGGTATCCATTTGTTCATCATATGTATAGAAGATTAAATTATGTACCACTTGATACCAGTGTATGTCCATACTTCTGCTCTATTTTAAATTTAAGAAACTAGTTTTTCTTTGGCAGCCGAAAGATAGTGGTTATTATCGTAAAGCCCATAATTGTCTTAATAGAACTAAACTTCCTTTAGCTTCAGTTAATAATTGGATCAAACTCGCACCCATCACTTAATTGGAGGTTTAATCCGCTTTGTCCAATAATTCAAGGATCAAAATCGTGATAAATCAATAAAACAGGGACCAACATCGTTATTTTCCCTTTCTTTTATCCAAATATCTACTTCACGACCACATATCACTTAATCATAATTTATTGATATGTATTTTCACTCTAGTTTTTAGCTACTAACACTACTCAAAAAATTCTCTATTTTCCCATTGATTTCCCATTAATAATATTCGGTGGTAGGCATTTCTCCATTTGAATGTCGATTTAAAAAAAAGCTAAATAGTAATGTTTTCATGGAAAAAATAAGAAGTTTTACAAATAGCGTTTCGATAAGAACTCGTTTCCCACAACGTGTTTTTTTCTAAAGGAAATTGATTCGGTAGAAATGAGGTGGGAAAATTATAAAAGCAATGTCATTTTAAAAAAGCCTCAATTTTTAGTAGTGTAATGTTACATTCATTGTCTGATGCATGTAAGTATATACCGTGGGCTAATTTGGATTCTTTTGAATTATAACAATGCATTTAGGACATTTGTTTACTCTTCCTATCTATTTGTATCCTTGCCAAAAATATGGGTTCTAGTCCTCTCTCTGCTTTTGTTCTTCTATTTTATGCTTTTCATTATAAAACATGTGCCACTCTTGGTGGCACACTTTGAAAAAATAAAAGCTTGCTTTGATTTGTTCACGCTAAATCCTCCGAAATAGAAAAACATAAAAGAAGAATAATTCACTATAGGGATAATAATACTTTTCGTCATTTAATTATTAGTAAATTTTGATTTTAGTCCTTGTAATATTCGACAAATGTATGTAGCCTTCAATAAATTGATGTGTTTGGTCCCTTTATTATATGTTTTATTTGAAATAATTTAAAACTATATCACCATCAAATGTGGAGTAATAGTATGAGTTTAAAATAACACATGAGTAATTAAGTGGTAGAACAACTGGTATTCATGGTGATTTGTAAATATTTAGAAGCACAAGATATAAAAGTGCATATTTCAATTAATTGACGGTTAAAAACATATTTTTCACACAAGACAGGCACGTGGGAAAAGTAAAAAAACATATTTTTCAATTTTTTAATTCTTTTTATTTACTCCTCCTTCTTCTTTTTCATCTTTATTCTTTCTCTCTTTCTTCTCCACTTAATATTCTACCATTAACAATCCTTCCACCATTGCTATATTGCACCAAAAAATGAAGACCGCCATCATTATGTGAGAATGTTGTATTAAATAAAAATAAAATGAGTTTTAGGTTTAAAAACAAATCAGTCAAAAAAGAAATAAATAAAATCACCCACCCCTTATTCTTCTTTTTCTTTGGCGATCCCCCACCTCATCACCCCCACCGACCTCCCCCTTTTTTTGAAAATTTCAACCTAAAAAAAACAAATCTAAAAATTTCAAACTAAAAAAGAAAACAAATCTGAAAATTTTAAAAAACGAGTTCATCGAAATTTTTTTCCGTCAAAAGCTATTCATTTTCCTACGAAAAGTATGGGAGTTTGATTAGAAAATATTTTTATTCAATGGCACATGTAATCAGTTAATTGGCTGCTTTGTCATGTCATCGGCGAGTGTTTTACACACTCTTTACATATTTGACTAAGTCGGCGAAAAGTGTCTAAATGCCAGTCAGACCCCATTGCAGATGTCGAAATGAATCAAGGTTTAATTGAAGTGTTCAAGTGAAAAATCTTAACGATCACAAGGGTTGTCGTTGGTTTGGCCAAAATTTAATTTATACCAAAGACAGACATGTTTATTTAGCTAATTATTTCTCATCACATGCGCCCTGACTCTTTTACTTCTTGAGTCAAGGATGATATTTAGATGTGAGTTGGTAGTGGAGAGAGATTCAAACTCAAGACATCTACTTGCCATGTTATACCGCATTGGGTTATCAGATCATCTCATTTAATAACTTTAGTGGTTAAGCTTTTCATTTATCTAGTAAGTATCTATAACATTTTATCAAGTGGAGCTATATCTCAGAAGACTACGATTTAGAGAGTGGGGAGGGTCCTTGTTCATTGGAATACATATATATATATATATATATAGATTTTTTGTATTTATTTATATATATTAACTTTTAAATACCCTTAAATAAATGCGAAAGGTTAGATCAAGTGGTTGAGTGTGTTAAAATTATCTCTAATGTCTTGGTTCGATTCCTACCAACAACATTATTTTTTATCTTGTTTTTGTTTTGTTTTTTTTTCGAACCCCTCAATTTAAAATCACTGATCCGCCACTACCTCGACTCCTTCTTTGATTTGGTCGCGTCAATCCATAGCAAAAGAAATAGAAAAGCAAAATTGGAAAAGAACGTAGATGTTTGGACAACATAGAGAGAATGAGGCCAGATAACACATAAGCCACACTTTATTTTTTTTTAGAAATAGTAGAGTACATGAAATCACTATAGGACTCCACACTATTTCATATTTCTAGGTGCTGCTTATCTTAATCTTCCATAATACTCCTTAGAACTACTAACTAATAGTAATAATTTAAATCATGCTGGGGTCAGTAATTTGGACAAAACAACAAACTTCCATGGTGGGAGTCCTTTGAACAGTGAGGTTCCAATTAACAACAAGTCTAACTCGACCACATACAAAATCTTGTGTCACAGGCATATCAGGAAGTAAAACCACAACTAGGGCAGCAGAATTTTGCTTCTCAATTTTTTTTTTTGGCAGTGAAGGCTGGTTTCCCAACAAGTTCAGGCCATGAATGCTTTCCTATAATTACAGAAATATAATGAGAGAAAAGATAATTTAAAACATATGCACGCTATATTACGATTATAGAGAATATTATTCACAGAATAATAGAGTTAATTTCTCAGATGGTCACTCATCCAACAATTTTTATCTCACAAGAAAGAGTAAGAGCCTGTTTGGATGGAAACTTTGGTATAAGCGAAACATAAGTTCGGGAAAGCAGTTTATAAACGAAAAAAAAAAAATAAGTTGAGGTAAAATTTAACTGAGCCCCTATTGTTATACTTTTGGTGTTGATTTACCCCTAGTTTAAACGGCAATCCACGTGACAGCCTCACAATGAAATAACTCATCCCGACCATCATAAACCAAGTTGCACAAGTCAGGTGATGAGTTTATGCCAAACGCCTGGTTCGCTGTTGATTCACATGAAGGAAGAAGAACTGGGCAGCCATTGAAGCCCATCGAAGCTTTGATTTGATGTTTTTTTTTTAAAAAAAAAAAAAAAAAATCTGTCCGGAGCTTTGGATTTGAATATTTAACATCAAAGTCAGTTCTTGTGAATTGTTAGAAGCTGAAAACGTAATTTTCCATTGAATAAGAGCTTAGAAAGTTGAAGAAGAAAACTGAAAACTCGGTTGGAAGCCATTAACGAAGTTTGAAAATCGGGTCTCCGCAAATGAGCTTTATTTCAAGTGGGTGTTACTTTAAAAGATAGGGAACATCTTGAGGGGTTCAATATGAAATTTGGGACAATTTGGTGAAGGATTATATTGGCTAATTGATGAATTTCAGCTGCAAATCTCTTGAGGAAGAAGAAGATTGTTGAATTTCAGAAACATCCAGATTTGCCATGTGTTTGATTGGTTGTTTATCAATTCAATGAGTTTTGGGGGCAAATGGGTCAAAATGAGGGTGGGTGTTAATTAGAGTCGAATATTAAAATTGGGGATGAGTTATTTCGTTGTAAGGCTGCCACGTGGATGGCCGTTTAAATTAGGGCAAATTAATATTAAAGTATAACGGTAAGGGGCAATTAGACGAAAAGTATAATGGAGGGTATGAGTAAACAATATTTGAAAGTTAACGATATTTTTGATCCTTTTCCGATCATAGTAATAGTTGTCTAAACTTTCTTTTTCTCTTTCTTAAGTGCCTCAATTTAGTTCACACTCGGCCATCCAATAATTGAAGCAGAAGTGTCAGCTTGAAAAAGTAATAAATTCTTCTTTATTTAAAAAATGTCAAATATTTTTTGAACAAGTCCAATTTGCCCCGATTATTAATTGGTAGCAGGGAGAGTAGTACATTCTTTCATCCAACCATCCAATTGTCAAATATTTTTGGAATAAATTTAGTTTTACAAAACATTATTATATAGTAGAAAATTGAGAGAGTACTTTCTCCCCCCTCTCCCCATTGTCAAATATTTTAAACTTAATCCATCTGTTTGCCAAAATTATTAATATTTGGAATTAGAAAAAGGACGTTCTTTCATTCCCGACCTAACAAAAAGTATAAACCCTTCGTTTGATTTTAAAATATTACTAAGAACTTTCAAAAATGCAATAACTTTGAAACTAAAAGAAAATATAATAATATTAATATTAATATAATAAATAAATAAACAAATAATTAAAAAAAAAAAAAAACCTTTGCAAGATGGTTGAGAGTCATCAAGTGCGTTTTCATTTTCTGGAAGTCGCAGGACTTCTATCTCCTCATCATTCCCTTTGAGTACCAGATCTCGTGCCGTCAGAGGTTTAAACACTGCAATTAAAATAAATAATTCACAAATTAATGAATTACTTATTTGAGATATATCACAGGTAACAAGTTTTTGCATAGTGGTATGTTTTGTTAATTATATAATATCCGAAATTTATTGGTCCGACTAATTCAGACGTACAATGGGCAAATAAGATATTCTGCTGAGGGGTATTCAAGGTTTAATACATATGTATAAAAAGTTATTTTGGACCTATATACATATTAAAAAATTTCATATACGCAAAACAATCTTCCTGCGAAGGGTGTTTAACTAACCAATATATGTCATTGGAACAAAATAGGGCTTATTAATGGGAAAATAATAGTAGGGATATCTTCATTTTCAAGGCTCGAACTCATGATTTCTGGCTACGGATGGAGGAATCTCATTCATTCTGTCAGTGGTGGAGCCAGAGTGTTGCTTACGGGTTCGGCATAACCTAGTAGCTCTAGCTCAAAATAGGTATTATTTGTGTTAAAAAAAAAAAAAACTCCATTCGAAACCCAATAAGCATAAACAAAAAGTGTAGTTCAGAATCCATAAACTAAAAATTATGACTACGACTCTGCCATAACATCATTTAGTGATAATAGTGGTCATAATTGTTTAAAAATATGCATGAGATGGGGGATTAAGGGGCTAATTAAACGTACGTGATGCAAGAAGCAAGAAAGCAACAACGTGAGATAACTTGACTATCCTCTTTCCCTCCATTGCCGTGCTTTCAAGAATATAAATATATTATAAATTAGAAAGAAATCCAAATTGTGATGTGTTAAGACCCATTGGTTCATACATAGGGTATTTATAAAGAGTGACCACCTCAATTACGTGCGATATTTGATCTTCTTTGAAGAACCACCACATATTTTTATTTTTTTTTAGTGTCGCATTTTACTCTTTTCAGTTGATTTAATAAAAAATACATATAAACATTATCCGTTCACAGTTACGAGCTACGTTTGGTACCACACATTATTGTGTCATATATCATCGAAGTCTTGAAATAATATACTATATTACTCCCTTTATTCACTTTTTACTTGTTTATAATGGACTTTGTAATTTTTTAAAAAAATAATAAATTAAATGCATATTTTATTATAGTACTCTGCATTTCAAAAGAAATTAAGAAATAATTCGGAGAATGAATAGTTAAAGTGAATGGAGTATGTAGAAAATAATGCAAAGGACGAAAGGAAATAGTATAAAAGAATAAAAAAGAGATAATACCAAAAGAAAGAATGCTATGGTCCCCTGTGAAATGTTCTTATTCATGAGTCATTTTGTTAGTATGTAGAACACATAAAAAATTTGTTTTCTAGATACGTACTTGATATTGATAGCTCCTAATTATTATGGCCTCCAATTTCCTGAGTTGCTTTTGAATTCAACTTTTTTCTACTAACCATGCATATTGCATTTACTCTATAAACTTGTGATATTAAATTACTTTTTCTGTCCCAATTTATGTTTTATTTTTTACTCCACTTATTAAGAGTCAATTTTACTAATCTTCAAAACTAAATTAAATTAGATTAACTTAAAAAGGGCATGCTCGGTACAGAAGTAGATTAACTTAATAGTTAAAATTAAAATTTAGGTATTAAAAAATTATACAAAATATACTACTTATATGATGCAATGGAAAAGTACACTTTAAAATGTTAATCAAAATTCGCATAATTTAAATCTCGAAAAATAGAAAAATATTACAAGAATTGAGACAAAAGGGGCTTTTGATCTGTCTTAATGAGAAGCGAACAAACTCCTTTCTTTATCTGCATTGTGTTAAATGATATTTTGGGAAACCTTGAAGGCCTATATCTGCATTGTGTTAAATGATAAGATTGAAAATAGACAAACATACAAACTTAAAGAACATTTAAGTTAAAAACTATGCATTTAATAAACATACATAAAGTATAATATGACGATCAAGGAAAATAAAAGTTTATATTTTCCATTCCACAAGAATATTAAGAATATAATATAATATAATAAATAGCCGATCCTAATTTATTTGGGACAAAAGAATATAATTGTGTATCTGTCACTTTGAGACTTTCACGTCGGTGCGCTCAGGACCATAATTTTTTTTTTGAAATATTTTTTAATGTATATAGGGAAGAGAATTATAAGGTGGGAATTGAACCTTCACTAACAAGGTCAAAATTCAGATAGTCAATTCAATTACTAAGTATTTGAAAGCAATAGAATTGAATTTAAGAATGGATGTATCACTATTATCATGTTTTTTAGCATAAAGTTTAATAATGGATGTTTATTAACCGGGTCAAAATCGGGTATAAGATATGGATTGTGTTAAATGGATTTTATGAGTTAAATTAGTTTATTATTTTTAAAATAGAGTTTTAATGTGACATGACATGCCAACTAGGACAGAAGTAGGGTTTTGTGGTGTTTAATATTTTTTTAGGAAAATAGTGATAATTGAGTGATATTTTAGTCCTAAAAAACAAAAATAATACTAATAAACCGTTACAAAATATAGATGACCATTCAAGAAATTAACTCTTTTATTCCACAGTTTATACTAATTAATTACATGACTATCATCAACTCCTTAGTCCATTATGATGATGAGAACAATAACTAAGTGATCAGCATCGTTATTTTCCCTTTCTTTTATTCAATAGCAAACCAGATACACTGTTACATTCCGTCGTAGCTCTATCTACTTCATGTTGTAAATTGTTGTACAAAACACTAAAATAGTAAGAAATTTTGAAAGGCTTGACGTCATAGAAGGCTTTGTCATTGTCATAGATAATTCACCCGTATAGGTGTATCCCCGGATTCAACAAGCTCTTGTCTAAACTAGAAGCCGAATTTAACAAAGATTTAACAAAATAATAACTCAACAAAAAAGAAGTAATAATAAGAACTATTTGCTCTTTGTTTTTTTCTCTGCCATATATGATGACACAAGATCATATATATATATATATATACTCCAAGAAAGAGATGATTTCTCATAGTCTCTGTCATCTGCCAACGTTCCAAATGTTTAATATGAAGTAAAAACCATAAAGCAACAAATTGAATTAAGATACGTTGGCAGTAAATACATTTGACCAAGAAGGATGTTATCATCAAATGATGTGACCGTTTGGCAACAACCATATTTTATCAAATGAATGATGTCATTTAAGGCTAATAAAATAATAATAAAACTTTGTCAATTACCGTTGGTACTATAATTATTTTGAGATACTAAAGAAAAATAATATTTTTTTCCTAATAATCCCCCATATATATCAAAATAATAATAAGAAAAAAAATAAAAAGTTTCTTGGGTTTTCACATATGAATATAATGTGTCGAATCTGGTGTCGCGTAGACTATGAACCAGACCTAGACAAAATAAGAATATACTTATAGAATAATTGGTGAAATTTTGAACTTCTATGAACCAAGAATTCTTTTGTAAGCCCATGGTCTTATTCTATCACATTATACTCGCACAATCTTTGTCGTTATCGCGGTTTTGCGCTAAGAGGCCATGCGCGTGTCCTGGTATTCATGAGTGCTCTAGAAATCCGTCACAATTTCATAGAAGCGCACCACTCCACACTCATATAGGTCCGCCCATCAAGTGTATTCGCAGCAATACACCACCTATAAAGGATATGGTAATGGATTAAGAGTTTATAGCTCAACCTCACTTTGCCTTGCAGCATATTGCACTATAGTCGCACACCATAGGAAGGGACATGATTTAATAGTGCACCTTCGATCAACTAATGACTTGTTATTACCCATATGAACCTAATTCATGAGATCTCCAATCACATAGGTTGGGTTACCATCATTATCGATCTTCTCAAGTTGACATAGTAAGTCCCATTCCCCTCGATGTTTCGATTATCAATTTCCTTTGCAAAGGTTTAGTCGAGGATCCGCCAAATTCATTGCGACTTTACATAATCTATGGAAATAATTCCATCTCTTAGCATATGCTTTATCACATTATGTCTCAAACGTATGTGTCTATTTTTCCATTGAAAGATTTATTTTTCGTTACGGCTATCGGCCTTGACAATCACAATGCATAGAACGCGGAAGGTGTTGGTTTATTCCTATTGGAATACTTGCTAAGAAGAAGTTTCTCAACCACTCAGCCTCATTGTGATAGCCGACTCCAAACAACAAATTCGAATTCCATAGTTGATCCTGGGTTATGGTCTCATGGTTTGGGCCGATTTCCATGTTATGGCACCCCCGCAAGGGTAAACACATAGCCACTAATTTTGTCTCATACGAGATACCAGATCAGTTAGCATCACTGTATCCTTTTAGTACATCGGGAAATCCATTATATTTAATACTGTAGTTCATAGTACCTCTCAAATATTTCAAGAGCCTTCTTAATGCATTCCAATGATCATTGCTAGGATTATGAGTATATCTACTCAATCTACACATCGCATAAGCTATATCGGGTCTAGTAAAATTCATCAAATGCATTAAGCTACCAATAATTTGAGCATAATAATTTTGAGAAACTGCTTCTCCATGATTCTTTTTCAATTGACTATTAGAATCAAAAGGAGTGCTCACAGGTACCACATCAAAATTTTCAAACTTTTTAAGAATTTTTTCTACATAATGTCCTTGAGTCAAAATCAAACCATCATTGTCTAATTATTTTCATGCCCAGAATAACACTTGCTTCTCCCATATCTTTCATGTCAAAATTTGAAGACAAAAACTTTTTTGGTCTCATTTACCATATCAAGATTAGAACCAAAGATAAGCATGTCATCCACATAAAGACATATAATAACACAATGACTATCAACAAGTTTTGTATAAACACATTTGTCTACTTCAACAGAGGTAAAATCATTACTTAACAAAACTTGATCAAATTTTTCATGCCATTGTTTCGGAGCTTGTTTTAAACCATATAAAGACTTTATTAATTTACAAACTTTATTTTCTTGACCAACCACTACACAACCTTCGGGTTGTTCCATATAAATTTCCTACCTAAATCACCATTTAAAAACGCGGTTTTAACATCCATTTATGAATAAATAATTTGTGAATAGATGACAATGCAAATAAAACACGAATAGAGGAAATTCTAGTCACAGGAGCATAAGTATCAAAATAATCAATATTTTGTTTTTGAGTAAAGCCTTTAGCAACAAGTCTAGATTTATATTTATCAATAGAACTATCAGGATTATATTTCCTTCTGAAAATTCACTTACAACCAATGGGTTTAGATCCCGGGGGTAAATTAACTAATTCCCAGGTATTATTTTGTAAAATGGAGTTTATTTCAGATTTGATGGCTTCTTTCCAATGAGATGCATGAGGAGAAGAAATTGCTTCAGAAAAAGTTAAAGGATCATTATCAACAATATAAGTGAAAAAATCATTACCAAAAGATTTTTCTATCCTTGTCCTTTTACTTCTCCTCAAATCCTCATTTTCAAAATCATTTTGGAGAAGAGGAACACTAGAAGTACTTTCTTTTTTGAAAAATAGGAACATGAGAAATATTATCACACTTTAAAGGAAAAATATTCTCAAAAAACTCAGCATTTTTTGTTTCTACTATGGTGTTGCGTTCAATCACATCACTATTGATAAAAAGAAATCTATACGCAACACTATTATTAGCATAACCAACAAACATACAATCGGAAGTCTTGGACCTATTTTTTTTTCTTAGGATTACGCTAACATAACATGGCAAGACACCCCATACTTTCAAATATTTCAAGTTAGGAGAATAACCTTTCCACAATTCATAAGGAGTTTTTCGGATTTCTTGTAAGGAATTCTATTTTGTAAATGACAAGCGGATAAAATAGCTTCCCCAAAGATTGTCGGTGCACATGAACTAACAAGCATACAATTCATTATTTCTTTTAAAGTCCTATTTTCCGTTCACTTCTCATTCGATTCGGGTGAATATGGAGGAGTAACTTCATGAATAATTTCTTCCTTTTCACAAAAATCATTAAACAAAATATATTCTCCACCTCTATCAGATCTTACTCTTTTGATCTTATTATTCAATTGATTTTCTACTTCAGATTTATACAACAAAAACATTTCAAAAGCTTCATCTTTATTTTTCAACAAATATACCTTTGTATATCTAGAAAAGTCATCTATAAATGTGACGTAATATCTTTTACCTCCCCTAGTCATAGTTTGTTTCAAGTCTCCCAAATCAGTGTGCACTAAATCCAATAAATCAGATTCTCTAAACACAGAAGCATGCGATTTCTTAAATTGTTTAGCCTCAGCACAAATTTCACACTTATCAATATTTGAAAAGTTAACATTCGAAATAAGACCTTCAGAATGCATTTTCTTAATATAAGATGAACTAACATGTCCAAGTCTAGCATGCCATAAATCAAAAGAATCTATTTTTTCCATTCACAACATAAGAAACATTAAGTGCAAATAAACCATGGTTACAATATCCTTTGCCCACTAAAACATTATTTTTTATTAAAGAAACCATATTGTATTCAAATAAAACCTTCACCCCTTTTCCTAATAATCCCACGAGAGACCAAATTGGCTTGGATATTAGGAACATGCAATACTTGATTAAACCCAAGTTTTCCCGGATGTGAGTTTAAGAAGAACTTTTTCCTTTTCCAAGAACTTTAGTGGTTCTTGAATCACCAAGATATATAAATCTTCTCCTCTATTGACTTGGGTGTAAGACATAAAATTATTTTTATTGGCACAAATATGTCTAGTAGCACCAGAGTCTATTACGTCCTTTCATTGATTTCAATGTTCTCTCGAGAAAATGACACAAAAAATAATATCATCTACTTTATCCAAATTAATTTTTGATTCAACAGGATTGTCAATTTTCCCAAAAATTTTCTTGAAAGTTCTATTAATAATTTTGGGCTCGTAACCATGTTTATTTTCATTAAAAAGAGTAGAGATATACTTACCTACTTTAGTAGCATAATTCCAAAAGTTGAGTAGTTTAGCAAAGATAATTATAGTTGAAAGTATAACAAGAGTAGAACCTCCAACACCAACAGTTTTACCAGCCATCCATGATTTGTAATCACAACAACAAGTTAATGTCCACCCGATCACATCACTAATCTCGTATACTTCACTCTTGGATACAACATAAAATATCAAAATCATCAAGAACATAAACCAGATTTCTTTCAACAAACCAAGGCTAGATTTTCCGTGCTTCATGACAACAAGAGTTATCCTTAAGATTGTTGTAAATTGTTGTACAAAACACGGAAATAGTAAGAAATTCTTGAAAGCTTGAGGCGTGTCGAAACCTTTGTCATGAGATAATTCACCGGTGTAGGTGCGTAAAGGGATTTAACGAAACCTTTCTTAAAAACCTAGAAGCGAATCTAACAAAGATTTCTGCAAAGTAATAACCAGTGAAAAAAGTAATAATAAGAACTATTTGCTCTTTGTCTTTTTCTCTATATATATATGATGACACAAGATCATATATATATATATATATATATACACTCCAAGAAAGAGATGATTTCTCATAGTCTCTGTCATCTGCCAACGTTCCAAGTGTTTAATATGAAGTAAAAGCCATAAAGCAACAAATTGAATTGTAAGATACGTTGCAGTAAATACATTTGACCAAGAAGGATGTTATCATCAAATGATGTGACCGTTTGGCAACAGCCATATTTTATCAAATGAATGATGCCATTTAAGGCTAATAAAATACTAATAAAACTTTGTCAATTACCGTCGGTACTATAATTATTTTGAGATACTAAAGAAAAATAATATTTTTTTATAACACGTCACGACCACATATCAGTTGATCATAATTTATTGAAATGTATTTTCACTCTAGTTTTTAGCTGCTAATGTTACATTGACTGTTTGATGCGTGTAAGTATATACCGTAGATTAAATTGGATTGTTTAGAATTATAACCATGCATTTATGACATTTGTTTACTCTTTCTCTCTATTTGTATCCTTTCCAAAAATATTGGTTCTACTTTCTAGTCCTCCTTTCCTTTTGTTCTTCTATTTTATGCTTTTCATTATAAAACATGTGCCACTCTTGGTCGTATACGTACACTTTGGAAAAATAGAAAGCTTGCTTTGATTTGTTCACGATAAATCCTCCGACATTGAAAAAAATAAACAAAGAATAATCAAAGATGCAATAATGCATTATAGGGATAATAATACTTTTGATCCCTCAATTATTATTAGTAAATATTGATGTTAGTCCCCCTTGTATTCGATAAATATATATATATATTTAACCTTCAACAAATTAACCAAAAATGCTATTAACCCAGCACAGTATGTAAACGGAATTAAGAAGCTGAATGACAATATATTAAAGCCACACTTATTTATTATTTATTCCAAATAGTACATGGAGACATTAATATCAACATGAACCCTAACTGAAATGTTTACATGTGTGGCTGCTTATTTTAATTCTTCCATTAATTAACGAACCGCAGGAATTTGGACAACAACATTCAAGATGTTAACAGCAAGACGAACTCGACCACAACGAAAATCTAATGGGGCTGGAGAACCATTCAGTATAATCTGAACTTCTTTTACTGATGAAATTTCCTTCTCAATTCTTTCTTTAGCAAGCTTTGCTGGTACACCAATAAGTTCTGGCCACATGTGTTTTCCTACACATATATTTATACACATAATAATGAGAGAAAATAAAGAGAACAAGAATAGTATACGAGACTGTAATAATATGAAAATTAAGGATTATTATACACACTACTAGAATATTATTATTTTTCCACTGAAAAATGTTCAGTGGATATTCCCACTGAATGTCGGTGGGAAAACCTTAATAAGTAGTGTTTTCACACAAAAAAATTAGAAATTTTCCAGTGTTTCATGGGAACCTGTTTTTCACAATGCGTTTTCCCAATGAGCTGATTCTGTGAGAATGAGGTGGGAAAATCATAGGAGTATTTTATAACACAAATTTCTCACTGAATGTTAGTGGGAAAACCATTGTTTCAAGCCGTGACACAATTATATTCAAATATGCATGATGTTATTTACTTCTTAGTTGATCTCAAGATAGGATCGTCATTTTCTCGCATTCTACTTGTAGTTAGCTTTTTAATAATTAGTGATCTGATAATGAAAAAAAAAAATACTATTTGTGTAAAAATTAAACTCATATTTAGGGATGTACAAGCCAATTACCGAACCTTTCACAATGGGCGCTTGAAAATACGTAAAGAAGTTTTTCCAAAATTTGAGCCGAAAGCGTCTAATATAAACATTTTATTATAAGTTCAAGTGCTCAATCGGAACATGCGATAGTTCGAGTGTCTAAATTCAATGATAAGTTTAAGAGGTTGTTGACAAATTTTCGTGAAAAACATCTTCCTTCGTTCAAAATACTAATCAAACACATCCTAAGTCTGAGTTGTGTACTTATTGCTCCCTCTGGCTCAAAATAAGTGACCACTTAGGCTTTTTATTTTGGTTCAAAACAAGTGTCGACTTTACAAAATCAAGAAGGAATTAACTGTATTTTTTCAGATTTGCCCCTATTTTTTTATTTTATTTTTTAAAAAAAAATTCCTCCATATGGTGGCGTTACCTTAGCATATCACCAAAATTATAGTTAGAGGGGGCATTAAATGACCCAACCTCACTTACAAAGCCTGGGGATCTTAAAGTCCCTAATAAAACTATACAGTAAGTCCAGTGAGACTAATGCAAAACTGGAATTCATCCTCTTACGCAATAATTGTTCTTCCTCTGTTTATGCCTTAGAGAGGTCATTTGAATCTGATCCAAACGATAAGGTCCAGCAGCTGTGGAGGGTAATGATTTGCCCCTATTTACTCAAGGCAATAAATAAGCAAGAGTCTTATTAATTAAGGATAGTTTATTCAAAATACCTGGTTTTTTTTTTTCTTGGAGTTTGTTCTCTTAAGGAGTGTGAAAAAGATTAAATGGACACTTATTTTGAACCGGAGATAGTATTTTGTTAGAAATGAAATGGAATATAAGGAGCAAGAAAAAAAGAAGAAAAGGGGCAACTGGCAAACCTTTGCAAACCAAGTTGGACTCATCAAATCCCTCAACTGATTTCAATTCATTTAGAAGTTGGATGACTTCTAAACCATCACTTATTGTGGCTCTTTCCTTTCGCGCCATGAGAGTTTCAAAGGCTGTCAAAAAACATTTCACAATAGCAATTAGTGAAAAGATTATCTTTATACGTTCGATATATTATAACCTGTTATGATAGTTAACATGCCTTATCTTTCGATTACTAATCTATTTTTTATGAATAGTTACTTATAGTTATATTTTAGAGATAAGGGTCAAAAACACATCCCAACTATCATTTTTTTTTTTTTTTTTAGTTTTATACCTAAACTATTAGAAGGTTGAGAAAACTACCTAAACTATCACTATCTAGTTTGCAAAACACACCTCAAATTATTCTTGAATGGCATGTGATCGACACTCTCCATTTTATATAAAAATGTTGCCAAGTGTTATCCACGTGGATAAATAATGTCACAATGGCACCTACATGAATTTTTTTTTTTAAAACTATTTGTTTTAAAAAAAACAAACTGAAACATAATAATTTTTGTAGTATATAGAAGCTTAAACTTTTTCCAAGTTGGAACGTCAAAAAACTATGATCTCTAGAAGCCTATAGCGTCACAAGCAGGTGGCGGGAGGAGTTTCACCTGAACAATGGTGAAACCACGATTTTTCACTAACGGAGTCAAATTATAAAGAAGTAACCACATCAAGAACTTAAAGGGATTCAACAAATAATGTGTGTTTATTTATTATTTATGTATATATGTATGTAAGTATGTATAAATAATGTAATTTTCCAGCAAAGGGGTGTCACAAGTGGCTCCGCCACTACATCTGAACCTCCCTTCCAGATAGTCACATTGTATTTACAAGGTCAAACTTTATATATATATATATAGTAGATGATGAATCCTTGGTAAAAAAATTGTCCCCGCCACCGCACAAGCAATATAATCATTTACTGTCCTGATAATATTCTTGCATTATATTGCATGTTTGTATATGTAGAGAAAGGGAGGTACTAACAAGTTGCAAGAAGAAGGAACGCAATGACGTACGTGAGCAAACTTGACCCAAGTTTTTGACTCCATTGTCTTGTTTTTTGAATAGGTGAAGGAATATAATTAAGAAACCAAGTGTGGGTATGTTGAATTTGTGTGATTACATGGCATCAAAGAAATTCATAGGCAGAGGGGTACCTTCATTGTTGTGAAGTAATAGTGGATTAGTGGTGTCCACACATGCAGTACAATTTGAAGATACGGGACAAAATGGTATTTTCATTTAAAGGCACTAATTAGGACTAAAGTGTGATTTTTGAATAATTTTTAATTACATACGGGAGATGATGGGGCATAGTGAAAATTCAATTCTAGTACGTGTGAGACACCCGGTAATAGTACTATTTTTTTGATAATAAACTGTGAATATCTTACTGTAACCAACAAAAAGAGTAATACAAGCGAATGAGCATCTAGGAATAAGAGTCACCTTTTAGGAAGGATACTGTATCCTCCAGACCTCAAACAAAGAAAAAAACAACCAAAACTAGTTACAAAGTGTATGAATTCAATTAATATTGACATCTTCTAGCTCTTTTCGACTACTTTACATCAGCTAATACTACTAGACTGTAAACTAAGTAGTGTTTTTACCACCGGTTTGATGAATCGGACAGGAGAATGAAACGGGATATTTGGTTTTATAGTCGTTTTACAAATGTTTTTTCAGTTATATGACTTTTTCCACATAAAACATCAAAAAATAGCATAAAAGATCTATAAATATATAGAAACACATGCAGGATCTTTGTAGACTCATTTATTTCATTCAAATTCTTAGGCTTAGGAGATCACCGTAGAAACTGGAAAATAAATGTCGAAGGCTAGACTTCGTGTCATTCCTAATGCACGTGATATTTAGGAAAATGTCCTTTTCAATTATGTATCATTATTTGTTTAGTACTGGTCCCTCAACAATTAATATTTGTTATAGAGAAATTACAACGTATTTTGTTCACGTTTTTTTTAACAAGTTTGACGATTGCAATTTAATGGTTAGCTACCACACACTTAAAGCTATGGTGCCGAACGTAAAATGATAAAGTCTTGAAGAGAGATACACATAGGTGGATCTTGAATTTATTATTTATGAGTTCGTACAACCACCTTAAGTTAATATCAATAATAAATGATTTCACAGTCATATAGATATATTTGGTGCATTTCTTAATACATTTTTGAACAAAAGCAAGTTCACGTGAACCTAGTGTTTTTAAGAATAGATATATTTTACAGACAAGCAAAATAACAAAAAAAAAAAAAAAAAAGCCTTGTAACAACAATTAATTCTCAATCCCAAACAAAAAGAGATTGATTATATAAATTCTTCATAATCTTGTGCAAAGGAATATAGAAACTTTCATTTTCCTTGATTTTCATAATTTATGATTTTTGTATGTTAATTTACGGTTACAAAGTATTTCTCCTGTTCCAAAATATGTGGCATCGTTGGGATTTCGAGAGTTAAAGTTTTTAATTTTAATTGTAAATTTGAAAATGAAATCTTTAAGTTTTTGAAATAAAATTACATATTTAAAAGCGTAGCCAAAAGACAAAATCATTGACAATTCAAAAAATTTAAAGACACAAAAAATTTGCAATAAAAGAAAACTTGTTTGACCCTTGAAATCTGAATAATACCACGTAAATTGGGACGGGACACTGGAGCAAATAAATATTCTCACCGGTATGGGACTCACAACTATATCTCGACTCCTGATGAGCCCATGCATTTGAACTGTTATGTATTACACAGATCTTTGTCTCCACTGCCTGTGTTAGATTCATTTGGGGTATTCAATCATTCACTTGTTCCTTAAATAAACCTAAAGAATTGAATGCGAAGATAAGCTAAGATGAGTTGTTGCCTATGGCTATGGCCAATCGAAATTTATTGTTGAAATTTATGAAAAAAGGGGACAAATTTTCATTTTTTTGCGCATTTTCTTTAATTTTCATAATTTATTTTGATTTTATGGGTTCGATGTTACAAATGTTTGGATTCGCAAGGCAAAATTTTTTCAAAAAAGTATTTCAAATTCTATCCATGCAAATTCCCAAAATATTTTTTTAAAATTTTTGTGAACATTTTAGCGAATGCCAAAAGTTAAAGACCATTTTGAGGGACAAAAATTAAATTAAAGTCCTGCAAATTTTTTAATAACAATTTCTTAGGAACTCTGCGAGGAGTTTCTTGCATAATCATTGTCCTCTAAACTTAAAGCCCAACTATCATGGTTTCAGAGTTTGAACTATGGATACTACATCTTAAAAGCTCACCCACCAAAAGTAACGCCATGCCTATCCTAAACAAGACAACTTATTATTTTTTTATGGAAAAAGACTAAATATCCATCGAACTATCGAAAAAAGTACTAAAAGACTCATTTATGCAAATCATTGACAATAGTTTGACTCAAAATTTGACTCATCCATGACTATTTTCATTAACGCCGGTTTTATAATACAAGATATGACACGTGACCTCCAATTAGAGGTCTACGTCATTTAATTAAGGTAAAATTTCTCAAATGACTACCTTATTGTAGCTTCCTACCATTTGTAGCTATCCTTTTTAATATTACCATTCGTAAAAAACAGCTATTTGTGTATATTTTCGCATGTATTTGTTGCCAGCAAATACATGAGCATGCGGTAAAAAAAGGAACCTTTATTTTAGGCTGGGTGGTATTAAATGAGAAATTAAGATATTTTTTACCTTCTTTTCCGCAAATCTCTGTAATATTCCCTTTCCTTACACCATGCATTCTTCAATATTCAAACGTAAAATTCAAATTTCAAATTAAATCTTCAACACCTCTAAAAATACATTGACAAAACAAACACGATCAATCAACAGCCAATGTATTTGAAGTTTTCAATATTGATTTCGATTTACCCATGTATTTGATAGCATAACTAATGTATTTGACGTTTCCAATCAAACTTCATGTATTTTATATTTAATATCATGTATTTGTGTGAGTAACAATTTTCACCCATGTATTTAGTGGTAATGTATTTGAAGTTTTCAATATTGATTTCGTTTTTAATTTACCCATTATTTGATAGAAACTAATGTATTTGAAGTTTCCAAAACTCTATGTATTTTAAATTAAATCTCATGATTTGTGTGTGTATTTGCAGATTTGATGGGATTAATTTGAACAAAATACATAAATATATAGAAAACTTGTGATAAAAATATGAACTGATGTTAATTTGAACAAAATACACAAATATATAGAAAAACTTACAAAAATACACCACCAACCACAACAATTGGTAGTTATATCATAGTATTCAAAAATACATATATTTTTCACTTGTTCCTTGTCCTGAAGCAAACAATCACTTCCACCAAGTTGATTTTGTGGAAGAATAATAACACAAATAGAAAATTTCACGAAACAAAGGAGATGGGATAGAGCTAAGACTTTAAGGCTTCTTTTCCTTTTTTTTGAAAAAAAAAAAAGAGAAAGAATACGACGAATCTCTCTTGATTGGTGAGAATGGAAGTGAAATTGTTGCAATCGAAATTTATGAAAAAGGAGAGAGAATGGTAATGTATATTAAGTATTAATATTGTTAAAAAAGGGGATATGGGATTGGGGTTGCTAATTTTTATTATTTGTGAAATGGTAACAAAAATTACTGTGTAGCTTCAATAGGGAAATTAGAAAAGTATTTAGTTATTATTAGTAATTAAAATAAAAGGTAGTTATTACCACTAATTATGTATTAGTCTATAACTAAAAATTCCTTTAATTAAACCAACCCAACTTAACAAAAAATCATGGTTTCACATATATGGTATTGTAAAATCGGGTTTAATGAAATATGACATAGATGGATTTTAGTAACTACATCGTAAATGAGCTCATGGCTAAATGAGCCAAATAGTAATGGCTAAATGCCTATCCTAAACAAGACAACTTATTATTTTTTTGTTTTTTTTATTTTGATTTTGAACAATGGTTATTCGATGTCAAAAACTACTACTTGTACTACTATTATAAATCATTTGGATTTTTTTTAGAAATAAGTAGCTTAACACTTGGGATTTGATGGTAAGTGTTAGATATACAATGCTCGAACAAAGATAGCAAAAGTGAGGAACTTCATCAAGTAAAACTCACAATTTTCCAAAATTCGAAGTAAATTTAAATTACTGCAGGTTCGACAATAAAGCTAGACATTAAACTTTCCCTTCCATCTGGCTACTCTTACCACGAGGCTTTTATCCCAAAAAGAAAATCAATCTACATTTCCAAGGTCAAATTCAAGTGTATAACTGTGATGCAAGTGTAGTAATACTATGAATATGATCAATCGCTTTTATCTTTACAAAGAAGACCTCCACCGACGTACTTTCAGCTAAAAATAAGAAACTTACACTCAGAATACCGGTACATACAGCTAATGTTAGTCAATTAAAGCTGTTTAGTCCAGTCAAAAGGCCCCCAATCTCTAGCAAAACTTGCAACAGCTTCTCTTTGTGTGTCCACTGATTCACGCCTCTGACGCTGATGCATGTCTTCAGGTGGCAACTTCAGCATCCCTCTTACCACATTGAGGCCGAAACTGCTACTGAACTGTTTTTCATCGTCAATTACATGAACGAACCCCTTGTTTAAGCCAAATTCAACATGGAAGTAGGGAAAATCCTTTGGGATTGAAGCCCGCAACCCCTTTACACTTGTATCTATGAGCTTCTTAGCATTGTGTTGACTCCATTCATCTTCCGCTTCATCAATTGCCTACAGTGAGTATTTGTTAGGAGCAAGTGTAGAGAAGAACACTACTTCAATAAGTCATGGCGACAAATTGGACTTAGAAGAAAGGGAAAAGAACAAGTATGAGCTTGCATGGAAGTAATAACCATACGAGTATCTCTAGCAGTAAATGACTATCTTCATTCTTTGCAAGAAACAAATCCTAAGCAACTTGATTCTGAAAACCCAACGGGTCTACTATCAAGAGCCAAAAGACAGTTCTATGTTTTCTTTCACAAAGACACATGAGCATTAATTAAAAAGAAAATATGCAATCGTGAGAAAATCAGTTTCAATATAAGCCTAGCACATCGTATGACCTTTTTATGACTGAGAAATCCCAATGGTCAGTGATGACGGTTCGAAACTTGATGAATAATGACCTGCCCCTCCCCCCCTTCTCCACTTAAAACCAGACTTTTGTCTACGGCAGGGTTCGACCCCGTCACACGCGCCTATCCCACGTCACGTGTTATGTCCTTACCACTAGACCAAATCCTGGGGCAATTTACAAGCACATCCTATGATTTGTTAACAGTAGAAGACCAAAAAACGAGACAGACTACCACTGCATCATAACAGCAGTTCATATTTCAAAGTTCCTGACCAAATCCTAATCATATTTGACAAAAAGCCAACTGGTAACCCTTCAGATGCTTTATCAAAACTTCCTTCATATCACATTTACGGAAGAGGCAACATCATATTTTTTAAATTCCAACTCAATCCAAACTTGATTCGAAAGACAGTTGATAGAAAAATAAAACGGACAACACATAGGATGGTTTTGCATACCTTCTTAAAGTACAAGGGTGCTTGCTTTGCAACTTCTTTGGGCAACGGAATGCACTCTACCAAACAATGCCGCTTCTGCCGGGCCAAACTCATCACAGTCTCGAGGAAGACAACATCCTTCTCTTGCTTTGCAAACATCATAATGAGGCACTTCTTGAAGTTCCTAAACTCCTCCCAGACATTATCATCCAAAGATCTTGTAGCTGATTCATGCTGTTCCGAGAGAAAGCAACGGTCATTATAACAAAAACAGCAAAGAAATTGGCAGCAAAGATAGCACTATAACAAGATTTTTAATGTCCTGCAGGATCTAAAGCAAAAGAAGATAATTGTTTTCTGATATAAATGATCTCTTCTTTTTATCGTTATAAGTCAAATTAAAAAACTTCTGATATAAACGATCTCTTGAAACACTAAAAAGCGGACAAATAACGAATATGGAGCTCAGCTTTGCTAATAAGACAGTCCACACAAGGAGATCTAGCACACTAAAGATTATTTCTTCAGAATCCAATTAATTGGTTGATTGTAAAGTTCAGATGAATGAACAAAAATATAACTTCATAGATAAATGGCCAGAGAAGAGCTCAAAGTTACCTGCATTGTCAAGATGCAGCAATGACCTGGGGCAATCGGCCGCCATACTGGCAATGATAAGTAAGTGAAGTTTGCAATTGCAACCACCAGGTGCTTTGGTCTTGTTGGATTCTCAAAGCAGAATTGGCATCTCTCCTGCTGAGTCAAAATGCGCCTTGCATGATTAGCAGTCTCAAGAGATCTTTTATTCTCCAACCCTCCTTTCTTCCGGGACTTTGTCCTCGGCCCATCATCATAATCATACTCATCATCTGCCTGACCATACGTAGTATACTTTTTGTTTTTCACTATCTTCTGAGCAAGATGCACATCTGCATCCTCTGATTTATTCTTTTGGCGAGCAGATAGGTCATGCATCACATATCTAAAAAAAATCAGAGCGAATACATTTATTACAGGTAGGCATTGAAACAAAAAAAAAAAAAAAGTGACCATTTCCCAAGTCAAGCGAGCCCCAACTGACTATTCAGATCCAAAAATACCTGCTTGTGCTCCCATCAATCTGTGGTCTACCCAACACATCATTAGCAGTTTGTTTAATTTTCATCTCTTCTGCTTCTTTCTGGAAAAAGAAAGTGAGACATTGTAAGTTGATCACAATCATGGAAACCTAAACAGTCAGCTCGAGATAAGTGTCATTGAATCTTATAATAAAGCTCCCTACTTTACTTGCTTACAGAAACGGCAGCTGCTACCAAGGAGATGTTTTAACTTCATCACTAACTTTTTGAAGAAAAAGGTAAGGAAGCAAGAAAAATATAATCTGATAAAGCCATCAAATTAGAAAAATTACTGGCTAGAAAATAGACCCAGGATGGATGAATCATTATGGCCACTACAACCATTAGATAAAGCACATAACACGTTACAAACTATTGATATGTTTTAAAAAGCCTGCAACATCAAAAATCAGTGATATCACTTGAGATACACATGGTTTTGACTAACTGTCAAGTTGTTTTGAGTAATCCACAAATGAGAAGGAATTTATTGCTCACCAGCAGTTTTTCCGCTTCATCATGCATCCCTTTCATTCGCAGATGCATCACTTTTGCAGCTAACTGATTTGCAGTCAAGGCTGGTTTGACATTTGTTGCATCTTCACTTGGTTTCTCATATACCGGTAAATCTGGTTTTGATTCCAAGACCCCTGGCTTTAGATTAGAAGAATCACGAGCATGGTTGGAATCACCACTCCTTTCATGCATAAATTCACGCATAAAATTTCCGTCATTGGAGAATTTATTTACACTAGAAATTGCAGTGGCAATAAGTCCCGCATCCGCATTGGATATTTTCTCTTTGCGCCATGAAAAAGAATCTTTAAGGTTGGGCACTCGCATTTTAGAATGACCAGGGGATGTCTCCTGCAAGCACATGCTTTATGAGACTACTAACACCAATAAAACACAAATCAAAAATAGCCAAATTGTTTCCTCTTTAATAAAGGGCACAGCAGAGTTTTCCTTCTGAACTTATAAGGAGCGAGCTCAGGTTCTCAGATATCAGAGTACTACATTGTTAAGAAAAAAACCAATACTAATTTAACAAAAACTTGATATTCAAAAGTCATTCAACCAAACACTAAAATTACAAATACACAAGTGTAAACTGTAAAGAATAACCAAAGCAATACAAAGAAACTAATGTTGTCTTATAGTAAATTCACCAGCTCTTATCTGAAATTACCTTTCTAGCATAAGTCTGATTTCTTTTGTTTGCACCAGTTTCTTTGTCATCTATTACCCCTCTCCTCCTATCATTGATTGCATGAAGATGAGCACGGTTTGGTGCAGCTTTACCGGAAGACACAGAAACAGCAAGCTGACTAACTGAGCCCCAGCGTTCTGCTGCCACCTGTAATTGTAAAAGTTAGAAAGTGACTGCAGTAGAAGTGCAAGTAACTACTGAAATGCCAACCTCATCAAGCTTCCGTCCTTCACGATCTGCTTGTTCTTGAGCTCGTCTCAAGGCTTTAAGCCTCCAACTTGCACCTCCATCACCAACAGCAGTAGTAGAGAGAAGCTGGCTACCACCACTCTTTGTTCCTTCAGGATCGTCAGGATAACCACTTCCGTCATCCTTCAAATATGGGTTCAATTCTCTAGGATTTACTTTTGTCACCTAAAACAAGAAGCATACAGATGCCAATCTGGTCCAGTAAGTACATAACAATATCAAGCAGTGCGAGAATTGAACAGGAGTAGCAGCACTTGGTATAATAAAGATTCAGGAGGTTTAGTCACTATGCGTTCAAACTATCTCCTGATAAATCGGAATAAAGACATAGGTAAAATAACGAACAAACAGAAGAATCCCTGAAGACTGGATGAAAAGGAACTCATAGCATGACGGATTTTTCAATGTGAACAATATATGACATGGCAACTAGCTCTAGCTCTTGCATCGTTAACATGAACGAGCTGATTAAAGCAAATTACATAATAAAACAAAGGCATAAGGCTTGATAAGCAAGCCCGCAATATTGTCCCACAATGAAGATATGAAAATGGAAAGAGGCGAGCATCCAAAGTCGCACGAGATTATGAAATCAACTAGAAATATACCTCTTCAGCTGGAGTCTCCTCAGCTGAACAGTTAGAAGCTGGTTCGGGAATCTTATCCATGTTGTCTTTTGGCCGCAGCATCCAATCCAACCCCCTTTCTCTTCTCTCGAGTTCATGATCATTACGCGACTTAGATCCATCAAAGTCATTATCTAAAGTTCCACAGAGAAAAATAACTCAATAAATTACTCCCTTCAGTTAATTTTGGGGAAGGCACTATCCACAATTAAGTGAAGAATAACTCAATAGATACGTACCAAGCAACTTATCTTGCAGTTCATCACCCTTGCTCTGACTTTTTCTGTCTTTCTTCCTTTTCTCAATTTCAGACTCAGATGAAGAACTTCGACTTCTTGCTTTACTTTTTCCATCCTTGCTTCTTCTCTTCTTACTTGTCTTCCTACTACTGCTCTTTCTCTCATAATCAGAAGCATCCTCACTGTCACTTCCATCTGAATACGAGGACAAATCCTCATCTGAGGCATACCACTTCTTTTTCTTTGACCTCACTCTTATTTTTTCAAGGTCTTCATCATCTGAACTAGTGGAACGAGATTTTTTCTTTTTCTTTCTCTCCTTTTCCTTCTTATGACCAGATCTCCTCCTCTGTTTTCGAGAATCATCCGAGCTTTCATCCTTTGCCTAACACCAAATGAGCCACGAGCATCAGAGGCATTTATGACTTTTCTCATACACAACTAAAGAACCCAAGAAGAGAAAAGGTTAAAGTTTTATCCACCCAAACCAAAAAAAAAAAAGTTTTTCCCACAAATTTCAAGAAAACAATCACACAAAAGGACAAAATTTATCTTAACACCAAAACGACTCATGCTACTTTCTCACGATGAATTTCTACTGTTTGAAGAGAAAGTGTTAAGCTTACCTTTTCTACCGCTTCGCGTGGTATGAACTTCAATCCTGAAAGCATACTCTTGGTTGTCTCTTAACACCAAGTCCAGTAGAGTATTACCTTTTCAGACACTACCCTGGAAATCAAGATCAAAAGATAACAAATTAGCGTAGTTGCGTGATTGCAGCAACAAAGATTATCACTTATGTTTTTTTAATAATCGAGAAATCTTCGAGGGCCAATGAAGAATGGTTTGAAGCTTGATCGATCATAGACCCGCCCCTCTACCCTTCTTTACTTAAATATCAGGCTTCTTTCAGCGGCATAGTTGAACCCGTAAAGAGAGTCTAATAAATGATTATTACCTATATTATATCCTAAATAAATTGAACTTTACCGCCAAACCATGGTCACCAGCCAGCCTTAATAACACTGTACTCAAATTCAAAATCACCTAATATATTAAAAAAATGAAAAACATTTTCTTCTCATATGTTTGATAATTTAGGTAAATTACTTGAGATTTATAGCACAAGAACTGAAAACTCACAAAATAGTGTAGTGCATATACTGATAATTATGTATTTGAAAAACAAAACTTTTGGAGCCAAATACACATGAAAAGAGCAGATTTGAGGCTTAACATAAATAAAGCAATGCAATTTCCCATTACTAGCTAAGCTAATCCCTAGTTTTTCATTGAAATTTTGAAACGGAAAAGGGTCAAAAATACTATTTGAAATAGTTGTAATTTTACGTTTTTGGCTCAAAAGTGGCCTCGCAGTTATGTTTTTGGCTCAAAAAAGGTCCTCCAACTATCAAAATGCCCTTCGCGTTGTGTTAGGGACTAAGGTATCTTACTTGTGAGAGAAAGAGATGATTAAATAAAAATCAAACAAAAAACATGCTATATAAATGGAGGTAGAGGTAAGAAATTTTAGACAAAACTGTTTTGGCAATTCACAATTTCACTTATGGCCGGAGAGAGGTTGCAGACGGCGGAGAGAGGTTGATCAATAGACCCGCCACGACACTGACACGGGTAAGGGTATGGGATCCAGTCAAACGAGATCGGGTGTGTTGACCAAAATTCAATACTGGAATCTTACCTCAATTTGTTGATTCAATACATCTATGCAAATTGTTGGCTCCCCAAAAAAAACAATTTAGGAATTGAACCCTTTGCTGCCACCTTGGTTGGTCTATGAGGATAAACATTACATATAATTACGACTAAAATTCTTTTTTTTTTTTTCTCAAAAACAAATTTTACAGTTTTAATTTTAGAGTTTCAATCTAAATAATATACAACTATTTAACTGTAAATTAAACATCTGTATATGCTTTGAAGGCAAACATTTTTCATTTAACTAAACTTCATATCTATTTTTTGAGATGGAATTTTTTTTATTTTTTTGGGACTAAACTTCATATATATTACAAATAAGTACATGCTCTAAGTAAGCAAATTGTATTAATTAACCTAATTATGCTATTTATAAAAGTTTTCTTGGAAAAAAGGGATAATATCTAAATTAATTATTAGCATGTTAATTTTTCATAATTATGCATATTTTTTATAGCTATTTTTTTATATTTAAAATTTATTTTTAGCCGAATCCTCGCACCCGTACCCGTACCTAGATCCGTATCCCCGAATCCTAAAATTTTGATCATGAAGGATCCGACCCTCGGATTTGTACCCGTGTCGGACACCCGCACCCGAGTCCGAGTAACTTATTCAAATCCTAAATCACCTATTCCCTCCGTTCCAATTTAAGTGTCTTACTTTTCTTTTTGGTATGTCCCAAAAAGAGTGTCTCTTTCTATATTTAGTAAGTTTTCCAATTCCAACATTCTACATGGCAAGTTTAAGACCACAAGATTTAAAAGACTACACACATTTTTAATTTAAGACTAATAGATTCGAAATTCTCCCTTTGTTTCTTCCCAGTCAAACTAAGACACGTAAACTGGGATGGAGAGAGTAATATATTAGACATAAGAAAAAAAAAAAGTTTCTTCTCATATTTTGTGTTTTATTTAGGTTCAACTATAAGAAGCGAGATACTATAATTTAGGTAAATTACTTGAGATTTATAGCTTCTATTACAAGAACTGAAACCTCACAAAATACTGTAATGCATATACTGATAATTTTGTATTTAAAAAAATAAAATCTTTTGGAGCCAAATACACATGAAAGGAGCAGATTTGAGGATTAACAAAAATAAAACAACGCAACCTAATTCGGAATTCCTAATTTCCCATTACTAGGTAAACTTAATCCCTAGTTTATCATAGAAATTTTGAAACGGAAAAGGGTCAAAAACACCTCTGAACTATTCAAAATAGCTCAAATTTACCCTCCGTTACGTTTTTGGCTCAAAAATGCCCTCCAAGTATCCAAATAGTTCAAAATACCCTTCGCGTCATGTTAAGGTTTCTTACCCGTGTGAGAAAGAGATGATTAACTAAAAATAGAAAAATTTAAGTCAAAAAATATGATATATAAATCAAGGTAGAGGTAAGAAATTTGAGATAAAACTGTTTTCACAATTCACAATTTTATTCCGGCACTCCAATTTTACTTGAGATTTTGGAAATAAAATTTTGGAGCCAAATACACATGAAAAGAGCATACTTTAGGCTTACCAAAAAAACAAAAAACAAAAAAAGCAATGCAACCTAATTCAAAATTCCTAATTTCCCAATTCCTATTACTAGGTAAACTTAATTAGTTCCTATATTTTTCATTGAAATTAGGGACTAAAGTTTTTACTCGTGAGAGGAAGAGATGATTAAATAAAAATCAAAAAGTTACTAACAAGAAACATGCTATATAAATCAAGATAGAGGTAAAAAAAATTAAAATAAAAAAAAAAAAAAAAAAAAAAAAAAAAATTAGATAACTGTTTTGGCAATTCACAATTTCACTTATGGGTGAATGAGCGGCGGTAATTCGATTGAGTTGGGCGGAGGACAAATCGGCGATCAAGTTGGTATAATGGGATTGATTTAGTTGGGCTTAATGCAAATTCTTTGCACCGCCTTAGTTGGTTCAGATTGTATTTGGATGGGCTGCTCGCTCTTTCGGCCCGCTAAATAAAATGGGCTCTCAATGTTAATGGATTTGCTCTCCTCTGAGTGTCTGAACGGACAGGAAATGACGCGCGGTGTCCTCGAAAGCTTCCGGTCTTGAATTTTTATTCTCGCTTAATAAAATGAGCTTAACTTGAAAAAAAATCACTCGGAAGAACTTTTTTTGTGCATCTGGCATAAATCTAGCTTTTATTGTAAAGGTCTTTTTTCTGTAAAGATTATTTTCTTAAAGGGACGTTTTCACACTCATTTCAGATCATAGAGGTTGGGCTTCAGTCGAACTACCGTCTCCCTCCCATCGGTGCTCTCTTCCACCAGTAAAACTAATCTTGCAATGTCATTCGTATAACCTTCCTTCCAGTTGAATAGATTATATGAAAGCAAAGCCAAGAGGCGATAGTGACATCGGTCTTCTTGATCCATGAGGAAAAGGTCCGAAATGGCCTATTTTTATGTCTAAATCGGGAGTTTACGGGCTCAAGGCAAAACTTGTGGTCAATTGAGCAGTTTCACTATTTTGAAATATTCTAAACTTCTGTCTTTTAGGCAAAACTAATTTATGTATAAAGTTTTGAAGTGGAGGTTTTTTTTTTAAATCTTTATTAAGCGGAGCCAAAAAATCAAGACCACCGCTTATGGAACCTATATGTGAACTAAACCCCCTTCGTTGGTTCAGATTGTACTTGGATGGGCTGCTTTTCGGCCCACTAAAATGGGCTCTCAATGGCAATGGATCTTGCTATCCTCTGAGCTTTTTTCTGCGCGGATTGTTCTTCAGATGGGGTGGTCTTTAATTTTTGTCCTTCAAATTGGTGGTCTTTAAGTTTTGTCCTTCGCCTAACATCCCAAGGCTGTGAGTTTGAAATTTTGCAATTCTGCCTTAAGGCAGAAATTTGCAAATTCTGTCCATGTAATGATAAAAATGAAAACGAGTGGCTGATAAAATCTCATTTGGTGGCCAATTGCGAGTTGTTCAACTTATTGACGGTATCTTTGTGTTGGATGCAGAGCTAAAATATAATTCGCGTTTTGATAGATTTAGTTCAAATTTTATATTTTTTTTCTATTATAAGTGGCTAAGGAGGACTAACACCACATCAAATGCTTGTGCCAAAAGCTTTACAAATTGTACACGCAATGAATGCTTGTACCAAAAGCTATATAACTTGTACACTTTACCCAACTACTTTTTTATCCCACGTGGACATATGTCATAGTACTTAATATTTATTCCCTTATCATGTATAGACGTATGCACTTCAATTTTAATTCTCCAACATATTTATTTTCTCCGTGCACTTTTACTTGTTCACTTTTGACTTTTCATATTCTTGCTGAATATTTATTTTCTTCTCATGTATAGACGTATGCAGTTCAATTTTAATTCTCCTACACAAATTTATTTCCTCCGTGCCCTTTTACTTGTTCACTTTTGACTTTTCACGTTCTTTAAGAATTAATAAATCCCACATGAATATATGTCATAGTACTGAATATTTATTACACGTATGCACTTCAATTTTAATTCTCCGACACATATTTATTTCCTCCGTGCACTTTTACTTGTTCACTTTTGATTTTTCACGTTCTTGCTGAATATTTATTCTCTTCTCATGTATACATGTATGTACTTCAATTTTAATTCTTTGACACATATTTATTTTCTCCGTACACTTTTACTTGTTCACTTTTGACTTTTCACGTTCTTTAAGAATTAATAAATGAAGTACTCCTTCCGTCCCATATTACTTGACTACATTACTTGACTTTTCACGTTCTTTCAGAATTAATAAATGAAGTAGTCCCTTCGTCCCATATTACTTGGCCACATTTAACGCCCAAGGTGGACGAACACAACAACAATAAGTTGTACAAAAAGCAATTGAAATTGCACGCTAAGCATGGACTAACATGTGTACATTTCAAAAGTTGAACATTAATTCTACCTCTTGTGTGTTTACTTTTTAAGTCCCCACGAGTCCGCAGTGTCTTAATTGTCCTTTCATTTCCTTCATTTGGCATATACTCCCTCTGTCTCAATTTAAGCGTCTACGTTTGACTAGATATGAAATTTAAGAAATAAAGATAGACTTTCAAATTTTGTGGTTCTAAATTAAAAATGTGTATGATATAATAAAGTATCCTTTGAATCTTGTGATTATAAACTTGACATGTAGGATATTTGAATTGTCAACTTACTAAATATAAAAAGAAGCAGACATAACCAAAATAAGATAAATTTTTTTTTTTTTAACAACAAACGCCCAAGTGGACGAACACAACAACAATAAGTTGTACGAAAAGCAACTGAAATTATACTCTAAGCCGGACTAACATGTGTACATTTCGTGTTTAACATTAATACTACCTCTTATGTGTTTACTTTTTAAGTCCCCACGTGTCCGTTGCCTCAATTATAATTTCATTTCCTTCATTTGGCATATACTCCTCTCGTCTTCAATTTAAGTGTTTACGTTGACTCGCATACGAAGTTTAAGAAATAAAGATAGACTTTTAAATCTTGTGGTTCTAAATTAAAAATGTGTATAATATAATAAAATATCCTTTGAATCTTGTGATTATAAACTTGACATATAGGATATTTGAATTGTCAACTTACTAAATATAAAAAGAGGCGAACGAACATAACCAAAATAAGATAAATTTTAACAACAATTGAAAAATTAAGGGGAAAAGAAAAAAATATGGAGACTCACTAAGGAGAATCGCAAAGATACTTTTTAAAATATACAAATCATAAAGACTAACTAAATCGAAAGAACAAATTAATCATATTTAGTCTTGCAGATCGCATCGGAAGATAGTTTGATAGTATTTTAATAAATATGTATAAATTAATTTAGTAGCTAATATAATTTAAATGAATTAGAACTCCGAATCGAATAAACTTGTGACGCCATTTTTATTTTTGTGTTACACATATTCGAAGAGTGGGGATTTGTGATCACGTGACAGGTATATTGGCCTTTTCACGTGGAAATCCACAATGATTCTCATAATTTACTTTGTCCTTTGTAAAAAATGCAACTATTGTAACCACACGTGACACCCAGAAGTTGGCTACTACAATCATATGATAAAATAAAATTGCAGTACAGTTTCAGTCCCAAAGAACTCCAAAAGCAAAAAAAACAAAAAATGATGGCTTTGAGATTCTCTCTGTTCCTCTTCATCTTTTCTCTATGCTTCCTCTGTGATTTTACAGCAATATCTGCACAAAGAGATGATGAAGATATGGTCATTAAAACCATGGAGGAATTTTCTGGATATCCAATTCATGAACCTAACAACTATCCCAATTCCTTATCTTCTTTATCTGTCAACTCTGAAACTCTGCAGAAACAGGTAATTTTAACAAAATAGTAATCTTTTTGTGTACTTTCTTGTGTATGTTCTTGAATTTGTCATAAAAATTGAATCTTGAGTAACAAGAGCCTCTGAAAGTGTAGTTCTGGTTAACTCTGAATTGGGTTTTTCCTTTTTATTGAAAGTACATACCCTGTGCAAACCTTACCTCTACATAAACTTTATGGTAGGATGAAAGTGTGTATATATATATATATAATGAATAGTAAATACATAAAAGAATGAAAGAAAGAAAGAAAAGGATTAAAATCTTGTTTGGTTTACTGGAAAAATTGGTAATGGTAAGCATAAGGAATTGTGTAAAGTTCACTTTTTTCATCAGCATCATTGGACTATGAATGATGAAACATGGGAGGTAATTTCAACTGTTACGTACTATTAATCATTGTTCCCAAAAATCCAACCAAATGCATCTCTAAGTGCACAACAGAATGGGAAAAACAAAACCTCTTTTTATTCCATCATTTCGACCACTTTCGTTTACAGTTGGATATCCTTTGTGATTTACAATTTGTAGTATTTAGTTTAAAGCACCTTACTTGAAGTAGGATGCAATTTGTAGTGTGGAGTTTAAAGTACCTAATTTAAAGTATGATTTGTAACTGTTTGTCTTTTCAAGTACATGGGAAAAGTGTAAATTGGCATCTCCTTTTCTGTGATATTATGTTTGAGAAAAACAGTAACTTAAATTTTCGGATGATACATTAAGCATTTCGAATGTCTGTTTTATTCAATAGGAGTATTGTAGCTGTATGTGCTATAACTTATCTCAATTGGTATCTTATTAAGTGCAATGTTATTTGAAATTTTATGTAATAATAGTTTGTTGCTTGTGTCGTTGTAGATAGATGAGCTAGCAACTTTCTCGGATTCGCCTGCACCTTCAGTCACTAGGATCTTATACAGTGAGAAGGATGCATTAGCAAGGAGGTATCTATGTGCAGCTTATAAGAATATTTTGCTTATTTGACATTACATATAGCCTATTTCAGTTTGTGTTATTGTTATGGTTCAGAGTTGAGAAACTCTACTGAAGTACAGGTTCCTTCTGTGTGTTATGCTTGAAGTTCCAGTTTGTTGTTTTTTTCTGACTTATTCTTGTGGAATTAAATCATTCAACTTTTTCCGCACTATCATTCCCTTGTAAGATTTCTAACTTGTCGCTGATAGATCCATATGAAATGCCTATTTCATTCTTGACCAATTTCATAAAAACTAACACTGGAAACATTTTTGTTACTTCTGAATAAGTAATAAAATAGGCACATGTAGCTTACTTGTTTGCTTATTCTATCATGCAGGTATATTAAAGATTTGATGGAACTTTCTGGTCTCTCTGTCAGAGAGGATGCCATCGGGAACATTTTTGGTCGGTGGTAAGTATGTATCATGATGCTTTTCTGAATCTATTATAAAGCAGAAGTTTTAAGACTCTTGTTTCTACTACCTTCGTATTAATCGAATACAACAACTTTTTGACAATTTTCTGTTTCCTAGATTCAAACTAGGCGAACTTTGACTAATATTTTGAACTATATTCTATTTCCTTTTTCTATGACGAAATACATTTCATGATTTTTTCTGAATATCTGCATTTTAATTTTTATAAAACGATCAATGTAGTTTGGTTTAGCTGGAAAATTGGTATTGAACCCCGATAGCGAAAAATGTCAAATAAATGGCACAATTTTTTTTTTTTTTTTTTAAAATTCCAGATAGCATTGATTTAGGTATATGATTTACATGGAACTTTAACTTTGTCCCCATTTATTTAGAAGATAGTCTAATTCGCACATTATTTGCACCCATCTACCCTTCTATTTGCTTTGTACCTATCATATCTTGAACATGACTGTCATTTTGTGGTTCACAGGAATGGCTATGAACCTGAGCTCGCCCCCGTTTTAACTGGCTCTCACGTTGATGCTATACCATACTCCGGGAAATATGATGGCGTGGTTGGTGTTTTGGGTGCAATAGAGGCCATCAATGTGCTAAAGCGGTATGCATACCCTGACTGTTTAAACTTAACATATCATTCCACCATCAGACTGTTTAAACAAAGAAAGCTCAACAATTACCGATACACTTTGCATTTGGCTGCTTCTTTGAAAAACTGCAGAGTTCTGTCATTCATTTGTTGATTTAAAATCTAAAAATTACCACAGGTCGAGTTTCAAGCCTAAGAGGTCACTAGAAGTGATTATGTTCACCTCAGAAGAGCCCACGAGGTTTGGGATCAGCTGTCTGGGAAGGTTAGGAGCTTGACCACTAATTACTTTAGCACTTAAGAGCATAAGCAACTGCATTTGGTTTTTAACTGCTTATGTTGCCATATTTGCAGTCGTTTGCTGGCAGGAAGTGTAGAACTTGCAGAACTTCTGAAGAAGACTGTTGACAGCCAGAATATTTCCTTTTCTGATGCTGCCAAGTCTGCTGGTTACGCAAATGCTAAGGGGGATTTATCTGAAGTCTTTCTCAAAAAAGGAAGCTATTCTGCTTTCGTCGAGTTGCACATAGAGCAAGGTCCCATTCTAGAAAAAGAAGGTACGCTGCTGTTAAATGGTTATCCTATTCTTGATGATCCAATGCAAGGACCGGTTTAGATGTAGTTCGTATGAATAAATAAGCCGGTTTATCTGTCAATGCAGGTACTTCCATTGGTGTTGTGACTGCAATTGCCGCTCCAGCAAGCATCAAAGTAACGTTTGAAGGCAATGGAGGCCATGCAGGAGCTGCACTGATGCCGGAAAGGTAAATTTTTTAAGAGCTAGATGTGTACCATGATTCTGCAGATGCAAGGGTGGTCTTCCTTTCTTATTTAGAATTTTCTGTACAAGCCGCAAATCTTTCCGCCGACTTACAACTCCTTTTTTTTTTTTTTGAAACTGGTAATGTAACCGCTTACAACTTCTCTTTCACTAAAGATGTTTTTCATACTTAAAAAGTAGCACATATTGAGATGGTTTTCCTGTCTACGTTGTGATAAACAGATAACTACCACCAGGGTCATGTGTTAGTTGCTTTTGCTTCGAATTTCATTAGAAAGTTTTAAACTTCACTACTATGGGATTTTCTGCTTATGAACAATCCACTCTAGCTATTAGTTGTATCAACTTTCAACATTTATGTGCTTGCCTACTTCTTAATATATGTGTTTCTCATTTAACTCATGTAGTTGACCTTTTCGTGTCGTATGCTTCTTGAAAACCATCTTCTTCATTGTAAGTTCCCTCTGTTAACTGACATGCGTTGTGACTCTCAAGCCGTAAAGCATTTTTCCTTCTATGATTTTTATCTGATTCATATACATTCTTCAAGATGTTGAGGGGCATTTTTCTGATCCTATTTCTATTGCAATAGGAAATATTATTCTTACATTATATACCTCTTTTGTGGAATGTTACTGCTAATAATCTATTCCCATATATGACTCTTTGTTCCTCGCGACTAATTTGAAACAGAAACGACGCGGGACTGGCTGCTGCAGAATTGGCTCTAGCTGTGGAGAAACATGTACTAGATTCAGGATCCATTGACACTGTTGGAACTGTTGGTAAGTGGATTTTCTTACCTCAAACTAGAAGACACCGGTCTAGGGTCAACTACTTTGTGCTCTGATGAATCATGAATGGTTTAATCTGCGTCTGAGAACGGGAATCTCAGAGACAGAAGAATTTCATTAATGTGTGGAACAACTAATTGTCGTGAGAACTATTAGGTGATCTCTCATTAAGGTCTAATGAATTTGGTTTTTTCAAGGCATTCTGACGCTGCATCCTGGAGCAATTAACAGCATCCCAAGCATGGCACACCTTGAAATAGGTATACTTCCTGCCAAATGATGTATTCTTTTCTCGACGAATCATTCCAGACAGGATGATCGTAAAACTAGTTTCTTCTCTAGTTTATCAGCTTTTAAAGGAAAGAGTCGCATTTCATGATTTAAGTATTCACATTATACTATACATTCTATCCAGAACTGAGTGCACAATCTATATTTGCTATATCTGATAACAAAGTCATGTTTTTTGGGTGGGACAGATACACGTGACATTGATGAAAGCCGTCGAAATCTTGTAATTGAGAAAATCCATCAGTCAGCTTTGGCCATCGTTAAGAAACGCAAGGTTATACTCTCAGAATTTGAAATAGTGAATCAAGATCCACCAGCCCTTTCAGATGAGTCAATCACTAAGGCGACAGAATTAGCATGTCAAGAGCTAAATTTGACTCACAAGAGAATGATTAGTCGAGCCTATCATGATTCCCTGTTTATGGCAAGGTAAATGAAGGGGGGAGCACCTCCATATTCGTATTTACTTAAGCATCTTATCTTCTTAAGTTCATAGGTCCCATATGAAACTTGAAGTCCCATGCAGTAGGACACTAATTGAGTAGAAAACAGTATGCTTATCTCTATGTTGTCTGTCCAAAAAATTCTGCTAAACTTAATGCAAAATCCTTGCAGAGTATCGCCGATGGGCATGATATTCATTCCTTGTTACAAGGGTATGTCATCTCACTTTCTTTGGCACTAGTTGTTATTTTCCTGTTTTCTGTGTTCGTAATATCCCTTTCCATTTTCTTTCTGTGTAGTTGATGTTGGTCTTACTCTCTTCTAGTTAGGTTACCTATTTTCCAGTTTAGAACATAAGAAACTTCTGATACTAGAAACCGTGACGGAGCTACCTTTGGTGAAGGGGGTTCATTTGAATCCTCTCCACCGGGAAATTATTTGATATGCAGAAAAGGTTAAAAAAATAAATAAATTGTATATACATATACTATGAATACCCTTGATGTAGATGCATATCTTAGGTTTGACCTTTTTACACTTTCTTGAATCCCCTTACTCAAATTCTTGGCTACTCTACTCACTAGAAGAACTATGCTAGGTTAACAATTTCAGATGGATATATGCTGAATGACTATAAAAAATTTACACAGTAAATTAACTATCACAAGCTAGGCATAGCGACAAAGATGAAGCATCTGCGCAAGTTTTCTAGCGTAGTCTTTTTGTAGGCACTTCGCCCCTTCATAGCATGTCCGGATTGATATTTATGCTCTTTAATTATCGATTTTGCAGGATATAGCCATAAGCCTGAAGAATTTTCATCGGTTGAGGACATTGCAAACGGGGTAAAAGTTCTAGCATTAACACTTTCCAAATTATCCCTCTCATAATGCCTATGCCTTAATGTAGTGAATACAGTACTTCCTAGTGCTTCAGAGCATCTGTATTTTTACTTCTACAAGTAATTTAGAGAGAGTGGATTTTTCTCCTATGTCTCTACAGTAGTTGGCTTTGTTAACAAATCATTTCACTTCATCTGTAACAAGCCAATTGCTTCCATTTTCAGTTATGTAGAATAATAATTTAAAAGCAAGCAACTTCGTTAATTCTTGTGTATTACTTACATAAGACAGAGGAAGCAAAGCTGAGAGACATAATATGCCTATACTAGAAGCTTTTTTTTGCACGGATTGTCCTTCAAAGGCATCGGTCTCTAATTTTTGCTCCTCAAAATTGCTGGTCTTTAATTTTTGCCCTTCGCTTAAAAAGGTGACCGAAAATACTCGAGGTTCTGGTTTCGAAACTCAACAGAGTCGAAAATAATAATAATTTTGTAAGGCATAGGTTTCTATGAACTTATGCCTATTTACGCAAAGTTATATAGAACCTATTGTTCTACATGCTTAGGAGGCAATGACTTTGCCAATGCATAACTAAAAACAAGCCGCATAAGACAGATTTTTTGCAAAGGAGCCTTTTGAATTTTTTTTTTTTTTTAAGAGCGGAGGTTCGAACCCAAAACCTCGGGGTATTTTCGGTCACCTTTTTAAGCGAAGGCCAAAAATTAAAGACCAGCAATTTGAGGGACAAAAATTAAAGACCACCCCAAAAGAAGGACAGTCCGCGCAAAAAAATGTATTAATTCCACTAGATCCGCCTCTGGCCAATCCTACCACAAATGAACTAGTTACAACTATTACAAATCGCCTTTCCAGGTGTAGAAGTCTAGCCAAAATGAGTATACAGTAGGTAGTACATTTTCGTTCGAGTAGAATTCTAGCCAAATGAGCTGATCAGTCTGGTAATATGCCTTGGCAAGATTTAGATTAAAGTGTCTGTTGGTATTGGAATCTTGGATGCTATTCTTCTTCGCTTTACAATTTTTACATGGTAGTTTATCTTGTTCTTACTGAGATTGGAGGTTTCAAGTTTTTATCAAAATATATGTGTATAACCGACTTATATGTTGGTGTATTTTCTACTAATGCGTACTAGAATACACTTATCTCTGGCTATCACTAGTGTGTATTCTTTCAAAGTTTGTCTCTATTATATGTTGTTAGTGAATACACTCGTCCTTTGTCGTGAGGGTTTTATTGTGTGCCACTCCACTCATTGATCAAAGGTTTTTGGTTAAATACGTGCATCATTTCACATAAATATCAAAGTTAAATGTTTGTCAGCTATTGCACGGGAGCTGGGTTTATCCTGTGCGCACCCGAAGGATAGCGGCTGCGGTTCCAATGTCATCACAATAAAATAAAATATTAGAGTTAAAACTCTCAGAAGCCTAGTTTTAGGACCGTTTCATTGTTACATATTCTATCACTATAGACCTCTCTCTCTAAAAGCTCAGTATACCAAGCTGCTTTCGACTCTCTCTCTCTCTATCTTCAACCTATCGAGCTGCTAACATTGCTTCAGATTTGCTCCTTAATTTGTTGAGCATCCAACACACACACACCCTCCCCGGCACCCCGCCACCCTTCTTAAATCCACGTGTAACTCCTAGATCGAGTTACGGGTACATAGAGATGCTAAAGAATATACTTGTCCTTCACCACCAAATTGAGGATCTGGTGCAGCGGATGGGGCTCCTCCTCCGTTAACTAGGGGTCTCGGGTTCGAATTCTGGGTATGGAAAAATCCTTAATAGGGAGCGTTTCCCCCGAATTGGGCCGTACACGGTGTAAATCCGGATATAGTCGGGCTCCAATGCGGGTACACAGACACCGGATGGGAAACTAGAAAAAAATATACTTGTCCTTCAATTCTTGTATAAAGTGTTTCCATAAAGGTTTTATGACAATTATGCACTACTCCATTCTTTGCCTTAAAGATTTTGAATGGATGTTTGGATTCGTTCGCATATGTTTCAGATAATTTAGAACTATGCCACATTTTACTTAAAATTATTGCTGATTTGAAGTTCAGCAAGTGAAAAGGGAACAAAAACACTGATAAAAAGAAGAATTTGTACTCTGGTATTGTACCTACACATCATATAGAAAATTTTGGTGAAACCTCAAAAGGAACACACATCCACAATGACATGACATTACAAAACTACAATATGAATGGGTGAAAATCGGTAAAAACTTACTTTTATCGGCGTTTATATATATCAACCTAATAAAGACATGACATATGTTTTGAGATACACTTATATCACTATATCACTACAACAAAATATGCTTTTAGCGGCAATTAGTTAACGGCAATAACTTAATTGCCGCTAATTGTATTCCAGAATCAATTATTACCGGCAATGCCAAACTTTAGCCCTAACAATAAATGCCGCTAAATGCTTTAGCGACCTTGAATCTAATGACATTTAACCAATTGCTGGTAAATGTTTTTGTGGCAATAACTATTGTCGCTAAAAGGAAATATATTGCCACTAAAAGTCTCTTTTGGTGTAGTGCTAACTCATAGTTATTTAATATATATTCTCACTTAATTTATTTTTAAACTATATATTACGTTAATATGCATTAGTGTAAATTTTTGCCGAGTAAAAACCAACAGTAATATAAAAAGCACTAAAATTAAACATAAAATTCATGCTTTGATTAGATTGAATGCGAACAATTAGTCCAAGGCTTTCGGGATAAATATATGTAAATTATTATACTGCAAATAAAACAATATTCCATGATAATGTTCTTTTCTTAATGTAACAATTCCTTACAATATAAAAATATAAGAAAGCTTACTAATGACTCAGACCGATACCATTTTTTTTCTTCCAAAGAAATTTATATATCCTATAATTAGGCAGCCACCAATTGTGATAATATTCCCCTTTCGAAATATTACAAATGGCAATTGCATCATTTAAACACCTAACCAGAATCATAGATGCAAACGTATGTGCTCTAACTAATCCATTTTCCCAAATAAATCTATAATTACTCCTGTTATCAATCAGCAATCAATTGTCATAATATTCCCCTCTCCCTAATACAGTAATACCCAAAACCCTCTAAAAACTTTGTAAGATAATTAAATTATAGGTATTAAAATGTGAAGGCAGTGCGTTATATAATAGCAAGACCTCGCTGATTTTGTTGCTTCTTAAAACTATTTAAATTTAAATCTCTCCTCTCTTTTTTCCCTTCAATATATTACTACCATTTTGCTTTAAATATATCCCCGTGGTCGTGTAGATGCAGATTCAGAATGCGAATTTTATAGGTTCGAGCTTGAAATGCTATTGCATCTTATTTAATTTACTAGGTTAAAAACCTATTATTTATACTTAGTAAATTTCTTAACACAAATATAAGGTCTGAGTCAAAGTTATTTTGGATGAACTTATAAGACTCAGATATTTCGTCGGTTGTCTTTTTTATTCTTCCAAATAACTGTTTAGTAAATGACTCTCCTTTTATTTTTCTTGCAACTTAAGGATCTTTTAGACCACAGTCTAAAGACCCATTTTGAGCACACTCAAAATCTTATGAGAAAACATTATAATAAGTCTAGAATGTTTTGTCAGTCTCAAGGGTTATATTTACAACTTTTTAAAATAGAGATAAAATCTAAATAGAGGCATAAAAAATAAAAATTTGCATAAATTCTCCAAACTTCTACGATATTTCCACTCTGTATGTTTATAATTTTGTATGCATATACATAAGTATTACGCATATTTTTGTGTATTAGGTAGACGTTTCTCGAAACTTATGCATTTGCATTGTATTGAACTACCATCATTTAATTGTTTTTTCTAATCGAGATTATATTCTGATTGTGTTATTTTTATAAAATATGAATTATCGACCAAACTATCAGTTTCTTTAAGTAGCTAGAATATAACTTTATTATATTTGTATGTAGTTAGTTGACTCATGTCATTTAGTGAGCAAGAATATAAGATAATTCTAATATAATTTGTGTACATCTGTCATTCATTTGCTTTTAAGCCTAACCTTCCTATGATTGCGACCCTAAAAGTTCACAAGTCACTATTAGAAAAAATATCATTCATGCCATATTTCAACCAACAAATCAACTTTTAATTTACTTTTTCCTAAGGAATTTGGAATATTATTAAAATAAAAATATACAATTAGATGCGTTGTATTTAGGTAGCACCTTTATAAAAAATATTTAGGATCATATTCATCTTTAGAGAGTATAAGGGTGAATGCTTTAATTCACCACTAGTTCACTAATGGGATTAAAGTGTTCTAAATATTAAATAATTAAAAAAAATTAAATCTAATGATAGTGGTATATTAGTTAGATGTTGGAATTTTCATGGGCCAGCTTGCTTTGAGTGGAGAATTAGATTAGATGAACCAACCTCCAAGAAGCTTTAGGATTTCTGTTTTAATATTGTGTTAGCCAGGCATGGATATGCAAAATAATTTATAATAGCTTCATGCGTAATAACTTTTTTATTCAATATTTATGGGGAAAAAAGGAAATTAAAGAATGTGGTGTACATAGTACTTTTTTTTTTACCAGCATGCGGTGCATTTCCATGTACTCCTAAATGCACAATCTTGTCTCTCTCAGTGAGTGGCATAGCTACAAAATATCTTTCATCAAAAAATTATATTCTAATATTAGAAATAATATTATGGTAAAAAAAAAATCTTATATATACTTGAACATCCTTAACAAAAATTGTGATTTCGCCACTGCTCGTACAATTGAAAGCTTTCCTACATGGGTTCTGACAAAATTAAGAAAAAGGTGAAAATACACTATTTTTCAAGAATGCAATTATAGGTTGGTTTACAAGCATCGGGTTGAGACAAATTTTATGCACATAAAATTCGTCCTAACATTGATTCCTCCACCCAACACCCCCCCCCCCCCCACGCCCTCCCCTAACCCAGAGAGAAGTGTTCTTAAGAAGATGCATGGAAAATAACAAGTTAGGTAATGATTTTTATTCTTAAAAAAAATTGCAACAACATAGTGACAGTCTAGTTGCTTGAAATAGGTTCAATAATGGATCCATCTTTGAAAGATCCAAAAATTCTATATCAGTTTTTATATTTTGGAGAATAATATTATTGGTCAAACTGTAGAGATTATAAGAATAAATTAAAAAGAGTTGTGGTTGGAATTAGAATTTTAAAAAGGTTTAAGGGCTTTATCAAAAGGGTTGGCAAATAGTAATCAAAGATGGGACCAACAAGCAATAATTGTTTGTACAACTCTGTCTCTAATTATTCTTTAGTTGAGACATAAACGTCATCTTGACTGGTTAATTCTTTATGGTTAAAGCGTCATGTTTAGGCAAATTTTTCTCTAATCTACTTGTGTTTATCAAGATAATCTTCTTCTTCTTTATAATTGAGAAAAAGAATGAAAAAAGGCAAGAAACCAGAGTTCAAACTTCAAGTATCATAACAGGACAGTAAAACGTTGGATGATTTTTTCTAATCTGTCGAAGCTTCTGTCGACAATGTTACTTGAAATTTATGCTGGTAAGAGATAGTTATGTATTAATGAAGTTAGGCAAATTTAAAATTTGAACTTAAAAGGTTTTAACATGTAAACTTCTCAATGTCGAACTTACTATATTTTTTGAAATTACGTACTAAAAATACCAAATTCAGTCGAATCCACAGGTTATATTCACCGTTCATTAAATAAAGTAATTGATATACACAAGCTGGCTCGAACAATGTCGTTCTAAAAAAAAAAAAAGTGAATTAAAGCAACAACTCTAAGATTCCAAGTTAATTACTACTTGACCGACATGGTAATACATGTCTTTGCAAGTGGATAAGATTACCTCATATTGCATATATGTGCTGTCAGTTTATGAATATGGTACTACTTGTTATTTCGTTTTTGTTAATGTATGTTTGCTGCTAAGTACTAAAAGTATGTGTATTCTTATTTTTACGACAAGCTATGTTTTCATTCAAAATGACAAACACACAAAATGAATATATATTCTGAAAAACGGTCCTGAATATTTCTGTAATGGTTCTTTTTAAATCATCAAAACTAAATTTACTCCATAACTTTCAGGGTCAAATTTCAAGAGAGTGTGGATTTAAATTGCTGTAAAAGGAAGTTTGTTGAATGATGTCGTTCTTCAAGTTTAATAAGCCACCTTCAAAGATCAAAATGATTTTTTCTAAATAAATTACAAGTTTGTTTAATAATGGAAAATGGTTCAAATTCGATTCTGTTTTATTTAAAATTATTTAATTTAGTTCTATGTTAAACTTTAAATTTGGTCCATTCATACTCTTATAGTTACAAAATCCTCTTGTATTTGCCATTATCATTAACAAAGCTCTAACTCAACATAGGTGAACTCTATATATCCAAATTATTCAAGAAAAAAAGTTTCAGACTTACCCTTCAAACTTCGATTATAGTTAATAATCATAGGCCCCTTAGAGGTTAAGCACAAAAATAAACTTTTTCTAAATATCGGGATTGATATTAGACCAAACGTCTAAAGAATGGTAACATTGCTCAATTTTAGATAATACTCGCTCCGTTCACCTTTACTTGTCACGTTTCGCTTTTTGAGAGTCAATTTAATTAATCTTCAGAGCTAAATTAAATTAAATAGATGTTCAAAAATTATACGAAAAATACTATAAATTACAATTGTTCTCATATTAATATGATGAAAAAATACATATTAAAATATTAGTTAAAGTTCATGTAGTTTAACTCTCGAGAAGCGAAACATGACAGGTAAAAATGAAAATAGAGAGTAAATAGTAGGAAATTTGTCCTTTTTTCATTTTAATATATTTGCAGGTAATTTGAACCCTCCAAAAATACTACCCCGCACCCCACACACACTTTTTAAGTCAAGAAGTATTCAAAATTTACTCACCAATTATTTCAAATAAAATATTTCTTTCTTGGAATTTACTAAAGTATACTAACAAACAGAATGAAATAAAACAAAACAATAAAAGGTACAGATTTCTCTCATTTTCCCTTTTTTTTATGAAATAATACCTAAAATTATACTACTTTTTTTTTTTGTCTTATTATCACAATTGCTAGTATCATTATTTTCTCATTCCCTGTTTCAGTTCTTTTATTTTCCATTAAATAAATTATTTAGAGTTCACTGTTCATACTAGAGAAGAAGCAGACATATAAATATACCAGTTACAGGGACGACCTATACATATAGAGACAGAGACACCGCTCCCAAAACCTGCTGGATAAAGCCTAACTACAGCAAATTTACACAAACAACAAAACATAAAACAAGCAAAGTGGACTCTTATTCAAAGGTCAGTTACAAGAAGAAAAAAAATTCAAACATTTCACACATATTATACTTCTCATTTCCCAAGTTTATGTTCTTTTTGATAAATTCTTGGTAAAGCTTTGATCTTTTCTTTTGTTTCTAACTTTTTTTGGAAGTTCAATGATTTGTTTGTCATTGGTTCTTGCATTTGGGGTTTAATGAGATGTAAATTACTTCCTTGGTTTATGTTTTTTTTGATACATTCTTGGTAAAGCTTTGATCTTTTCTTTTGTTTCTAACTTTTTTTGGAAGTTCATTGATTTGTTTGTCATTGGTTCTTGCATTTGGGGTTTAATGATATGTAAATTACTTCCTTGGTTTATGTTTTTTTTGATACATTCTTGGTAAAGCTTTGATCTTTTCTTTTGTTTCTAACTTTTTTTGGAAGTTCATTGATTTGTTTGTCATTGGTTCTTGCATTTGGGGTTTAATGATATGTAAATTACTTCCTTGGTTTATGTTTTTTTTGATACATTCTTGGTAAAGCTTTGATCTTTTCTTTTGTTTCTAACTTTTTTGGAAGTTCATTGATTTGTTTGTCATTGGTTCTTGCATTTGGGGTTTAATGATATGTAAATTACTTCCTTGGTTTATGTTTTTTACTTCCTTAGATATACATTCTTGGTAAAGCTTTGATCTTTTCTTTTGTTTCTAACTTTTTTGGAAGTTCATTGATTTGTTTGTCATTGGTTCTTGCATTTGGGGTTTAATGATATGTAAATTACTTCCTTGGTTTATGTTTTTTTTGATACATTCTTGGTAAAGCTTTGATCTTTTCTTTGGTTTCTAACTTTTTTTGGAAGTTCATTGATTTGTTTGTCATTGGTTCTTGCATTTGGGGTTTAATGATATGTAAATTACTTCCTTGGTTTATGTTTTCTTACTTCCTTAGTTTATGTTTTCTTGATACATTCTTGGTAAAATTTTGATCTTTTCTTTTGTTTCTAATTATATGGAAGGTCATTGATTTGTTGTTGTTGGTTCTTGCATTTGGGAATTTGGGTTTTAATGCAATGTAAATAACTTCCTGGGTTTATGTTTTCTTGATACATTATTGGTAAAGTTTTGATCTTTTTGTTGTTTCTAATTTTCTTTTGAAGTCCATTGTTTTGTTGTTGTTGGTTCTTGCATTTGGGAATTTGGGTTTTCATGCAATGTAAATTCTTGGGTTTTAGATCTATAATTACATAGGACATGATCTCAACAATGTGTTCTTTGTAAAATTTGTTTCTTTGGATAATTTTGGTGAATGTGGTTTTAAAAGATGAATCTTTTTGGTGTCTAAATACTGAGGTTTTAGGCTTTTAGCTATAGTTTTGGTGGGTGTAAGCAGTTGAATGTAGAGTATTTAAATGGGTTCTGAGGTAAAAATGTGATTTTTCAATTGACTTCACCGTATTTTCATTGAAGATGAAATGTTTTGGAGTCTAGTAATGACTTCTTTTTCCACTTATTAGATAGGTAAATTCAGATTTTAGATTTTAATATGTAAGTTAATGGGGTTCCTGAAAATTCAGAATGTTTAGTTTTAATGGACACCACTGTATGTAATTTTGTTTTTCATATTTTTAAATTCGGTAGATACTTAGAAACTCTGATCTAGCATCAAAATTGCAAGAAGACACATTTTTAATGTTTCTGAACTTAGTGTGACTCCTTAGAAGTGAAATATGAGAAAGATTTTAGGACATAGGGGGTAATTAATTAGCTTCTTTCAATAAAAAAAATTGTGGTTGTTCTTGTATCCCCTATGTATATTGCATGCGTATGGGCTTCTGTTGTTCTAACTTTCAAAATTGATAGTCGTTGCATTGAAATGTGTGTAAAAGATTCCATCTTTCCTGCAATCACTGTATCTAGAGGCAGCGGCGGAGCCAGAATTTGAAGTTATGGGTTCACGATTCTAGTCATTTAAAGTTATTAGAGTTCTAAATTAATAATTTGTACATATTCAATGTATTTTTTAATGCAAATACAGGGTTTGGACCAGAGCTATTGGGTTCGGCAAACCTGTAACTGAAGCGCTAGCTCCGCCTCTGTCTAGTAGAACCTCCTTAACAAAAACAAGTTGTTGGACTCGTTCAAATTCTTGAATTTCTTGCTAACTTATGTAGGTTTCTTTAGCCATGGGTTTGCATATATTTGTATGGATGGATGTTTTTCTGCTTATAAGTTGATGGTAGATATTTTTATATGTAAATAGATGGAAATAGTAGTGTGAGAAAGGTTCTGGTGTTATCATTTGAGGTATTAACTTTCCTTTCTTGAGCTATAGTGTTATATCTAGTATTAGTATCTTCATTTTTTTCTTTAATTGTTGGGTAACAAAATGGTTGTGCCTCTTTCATCTTTTTATACTGTAGGGATACCTTTTCATGTTGTCTAAACTGTATGCTCTATCTTTAATTTTTGGTAGACGAATAACCAAATTATTTTAACCATCATATGTAATGGATCAAATATTATTTAAAAAACCAATCTGATGAATCAAATAGACATTGTTCCAAGTTGAAGCCCTTATTTCTACTTAATGCTTTCTTATTTGTTTTACTTAATTTCAGATATTATGGAGCTGGAAGTTACTGATATCTGTATGGACAAGGAGCAAAACGGTTGCGTAAGTTACTGTGATGGTGCTTCTCCAGATGCAAGTTACCTAATAGAAAGTAATCAAGATGTTCAGTTATCCAAGCTTATTATTCAGGATCAAGAAACTGATATGCTGAAAGAGAGCGTTGAAACAAAGGAGTATGAAGTGAAGGAATGCACAGCCGAAGTATCGGTTGAGATATCCAAACCATGTGAAGTTGAAAGTACAAAAGAGCAATGTACACAGAGCTCAAAATGTGAGATTGAATCTCCTACAAAGGAGAACAACTCTGAAGTCCGAAAATTAAAAGATGATAACAAGAGATCAAGAACCTCAGTGAAATCAGCAACCAAATCTGTTTCTGGAAACTGCAAAACAAAGTGTACAGTTCCTCAGCCATTTGCTTTGGCAACTGAGAAGCGTGCGTCTCATGGAACTCGTCTTGTTGGAAGTGATGCAGACAATGTCAATTATAAGACACCTGAAGCCAATAATTTGCGAGTCCCAAGTACGAAACAAAACCAGGTTAGTTCCCCATGCAGATAATCTGTTTTTTTTAGAGCTTTTTCATTTCTGGTCCATCAGCCCAAATAGATCAGGTGCGCTAGCCAAAATATGCAATACATATACACTGATTATGTATGTTATATGTATAGTTATTCTTAATAAACAAGACATACATTTGCCGGCTATTATTGTTTTGTATGGTCCAAAAAGGTAATTATCCCTTTTTTGTTACCTTATCTGCAAATTCTTATCATTAAGGAGAGAGGATTCATCAATAGCACTTGATCTTTGAAATGATATTGCCCTCGTGTTCTCTCTTGGTTGATGAGAAAACTTCCTCTTAAATGTGTTACTGTTTCAGAGAAGTTAATGCATAACGATTAAACGATTACACTAGTGGTCTTTGAATCTAACTGCCTGTTAGTAACTGACTCCGTGAATATTGTATTTTTGACCAGGTCTCCACACCAGTTGCAACTAGAAAGCCGCTACAACCTGATAACAAGAAGCATTCGGATGAAGAAGACTCATGCTCAGTTACTTCTTGGTATCCACTTTCTCCCCTGATTTTAGCTTAATAAGGTCTGTGCTATTTTTAATGTGCTCCCTTGTCTTATGATGCTGCGTTTATGTTACGAGAAGTGCTACGCTATCAGCAAGAAAATCCAGGGCCACTGTTGCGTCAGCCCCTGTATTCCGATTATCTGAACGTGTAGAGAAAAGGAAAGAGGTAGCTATTGATTTACTGGATTACTGAAACTTCTCATTTAGTTCTATGTTTGATCGGGTTTCTACCTTGTTATTCTTCTCGCCTTGCCCCTTTTAAACGTAAACAAGAGCAAGAATGAAAGAGGACGATATTGGTTAGTTCTTATATTGATTTTCTCTTTGCAGTTTTACTCAAAATTAGAGGAGAAACATCAAGCTTTGGAGGCCCAGAAAATTCAGTGGGAGGCAAGGACGAAGGTGCATGTTATTGAAGCTACAGCTATAACTTGTTATGCTTAGTATAAGTGGAATACCAACAAAAGAGCATTATCAGACTTTTCTTTTCAAATATATAGCATAACTTTTCTTGTGTACCTTCACTTATTAGGAAGAGAGAGAAGCAGCTATAAAGCAACTGAGAAAAAGTTTGATGTTTAAGGCAAACCCAATGCCGAGCTTCTACCATGAGGGACCCCCACCAAAGACTGAATTGAAGAAGGTAATGCATAACGTCACTGGTATTATAACTTACATATTTTTAGCCAAGGTATTCACCAAAATTTTGATCTGCAGTATAACTTTTACATTGTGATAAGCGGCCTTAGAGTGACACAGTTAGGGGTGTCAAATGGGCAGGTCCAAATGGTCTGAGTTAATAAATGCGCGGGTCAAAAGTTAGTTGCGCTAAAATGAGCTAACAAGTGGGTCATAATCCAACCCGCTCAATTCTTACTAAGTTTTAATCTCTCTATTTGATCTTTTATAATATTTTAAGTACCTAATAAAACTACTTGTTTTTATTATGACTAAATATAACATATCTAATAAAAATAATGTCCTTCAAAATATTTTGATAAGGTTTTTATGGGTCAATTTGGGCTACGTATTAGCCCACTATAGGCTACATCTCAGCCCAAACTTGAACTAGTTGGGTGAGTCATGTTTTCATGAGCTAATTTTGCCACCCGCAGTCACAGTTCATATAAGGTTGCTCCAATATTGATATCCATAGCTGTCTATGGGATATGATCACCTTCAATTCTGAATTTTTTATTTCTTTTGACTGCAGGCACCACCAACTCGTGCAAAATCACCGAGGTTGGGAAGAAGGAAGAGCTGCAATGACTCGGTTGGTTTAGACAAAGGGATGGGAGCTTATGATCGGGGAACTCGCCACAGTCTTGAACTTAACAATGAAAATGTTGCCTTTGGTTCCAGAAATAGGAAAGATCACGTAAATATTCAGAATGGTACTACCATATACAAATTTAACAACGAAGCCAATCATGCAGCGGAGATAAATGAGTCATATATGACTAAGATGCGTGAAGAAATGAATGTGAACATTACTGTTCATTCTTGAGCCTTTTGTGAGTCTCTTCTAATTTAATAAGATTAAGAACTTCTCTTTTCTTGGTTTTGCTTCTTGTTACCGCTGTAAGGGTTGTGCATTTGACTGCTTTTTAAACTGCAAAAGCTTTTTTTGCAGTCGTCTGTGTAACGTTTATTTATGAAGTGTAAATTTCTGTAAGTTATTTCCGGGCTTGTGTAAAGTGACTTCATTTTCTTGTAATCTATCTATGAAGAAACTGGCTACCATGCAATTCATATTTATTTGGAACCACCACTTTGTACATTGCATATTTAATTGTAACGTGTCTATTGCAGTTCTGCCTAGTATTATCTGTCTGTCTATTATTCAGATTTATGCCTCGGATTTAAACTTGACGGCATGTGTTACATGTTTATTTAATTATGACGTGTCCAAGATTTAAACTTGATGGGATCAGCCTTTGATGTTCTTATCATTGAACTTTGAAGTTATTGGATCAGAATTTAAGTTTTTTTTTTTTTTTTTTTTTTTTTACACGTAAATATGTGTTTTGTCCCGAAAATACTGCGTTCAGATGAACCATTCCCGAAAATACTGCGTTCAGATGAACCATTGTTCAAAAGCTCCATCCACCTCTGAGAGGATGGAAGTGTCTGTGGCCGCGGGAGTACAAAGTGAGGCAAGGCCCTTTAAGATGTTAGTAGTAGATAGACTGTTGTTTTAATCAATTGGGTAAAAAGTAATAATGAAATATTTTAAAAAGAAAAGGAAAAATGCAAATATAGTATAAGGTACATTCTGTTGAAGTGTTCCTGTGGATAATCTGCAAAAGATAAGCATTAGAAATATATATGTGGAAGCAAAATCACTAGTCAAACATGTCTCTTAGTCTTCTAATTATTATGTTTACATTTGAAATAACTTAGCTTAGTCTATATATCCGTATTGCATTCCACTCTATATTGAAATATTTTAGGTTGACTCTAAACATTAGTATATGGATTTATGTTCTTCAAGTGGCTCTAAACTATGTTTCTTAAGGTCTTTGAGTTTGAATTTAGATACCATTCTGATGTAATCAATGAAAATATCTTATTGTCCATAGCTGGTTTGTCAAGTTGGTACACTTGCTCTAACTTTAGAGTTTCAACACCGTAGTTTTCGGGTGGGCGAGAGCCTCGTTGGCTTGAGATATGGTGCCAAAAGTCTCAAACTCAGTATTAATGTCAATGCTGAAAAATTAAACTAGCTGTACTTCTTTATTTTTTATTATCTTGACTGCACAGTTTTCCAGAAAATTAATCCTTGTGATGAGTACATGGATTCTGCAATGTTAAGCTTGTGAAACATGTATGCTATTACAATTTCTTTGCTAGAGTACTTTTTGTCCCTCTCTTGTTTTCTGTTATTTCTATTAGTCTCTGTAGATTTTGCCCTTTCCTTAGTCAACTTCTTGATATCCCTAACTGTTAGGATTAATGTCTCAATTAATTTTGAAACAGTTCATCTGACAAAAGTTGTTTTGATTTTCAAACTAAGTGAATGTGAATTTGAAGATAAATTCTTCATTTAGTCTTTTTACGTTTTAGGTTCTTGAAAGTTACATTTTAATTTGTAAAATTCATGAACCTATTAATAAGTATTAGTTAATGAAACTCTTCCTTTTCAAGACTTTTATCCTATAAATAGTGTTTCATTCTTTTGAAAAAGGCAAGCACTCCAAAAACAATCCTCCCTGGAAACTTTGAGAGACATTGATCAAAAGGTGAAATTACCGATTCAAATAGAAGAGCAACGTTCCTAAATGCTACTTGTTGTGTGGCTTAGTTGAATCCCGAAGATAGAGTTGTCATTTGTTCTTCCGTTTGCTCGTGGGAGACTTCAACTATCTTCAAGAAACGTTTTGACGTGCCTTTAAGCCAAGCAAGTCCTATTTTGAGTTTCTAATATTGTTATCATCTATACTCTAACAATTTGATGATATTTCAGTTCGAGCAGTTGGAAGATATTATTATCTTTGTTCTAACAATTTGAAGATAGTTGTCTCTATGGGTTGAGCAACAAATCCAGGCATTAGAATGCATATAGATGTGGAGGAGTCAATTGGTATGTTGAATACTTTGGGATAAAACTTGTCATATAGTATGTGACATGAAATGCTTTAAAATAATCTATGAAATAGTGAGGGGAAATGATAGAGTTAATATATATCTCTATGGAAATTCTATCATGTGGAAAGGTTGAAAAAAAAAAAATAATCACGGACTATATTATGGCTTGAAACTTTCTCTTGAAGATGTGAGGTCCATCAAAATCTTTTAATTTTTCCATTGATTTGAGATCTTGCTCTGTTGATCGGGAATTACCAAATGTAGCATAAAAAAAGTGGTATTGAATAGAAGCCAAATACTTGGGATCAAAATTTATGGTATGTTGCTGACGTTGACGGTTGAGAAGACCAATTAGACAACATCAAAGTCATACTCAAAAGGAGAATTGTCCATGAAATTCGGGTTTTATCTTCTAAACTCTAATCTCTATTTATTCTCTGCCTATTGTGATTTTTCGTGAAATCTAATGCGAGGTAGATGATCCTTCTTGTGATAATCTTGAATGGTGCACATGATTAGAGATAACATATGATTTTTTTGAAGAAAAAAATGTAAATTGGTTTGCATATAGATATTGCTCGCATAAAATTGCAAAATGTGAATTTGCAAGTTTGTGAAAGGATTTGGAGCATATTATTTGAAAAGATAATATATATGCCTGAAAGCCTAAATATTATTTTGAGATTGTGACAAAATGAAAATATTTCTCCTTATATTATGGAGTTTTTTGATATAGGGCATGAACGTCTGGATCATGTGAATTTTAAATCCATTTGACTCTTGGTAAATAATGGATTAATTATTGTATGTGAAAAGAAACATGATGGTGGTATCTTACTTGTAGTAAGTGCAAGCTAATTAAGAAACCTTTCAAGACAGTTGAAAGAAAATTCACACTTTTGGGATTAATTTACACAAACATTCATGAGAAGGTTTATTTGTCACAAAACGGAAAGAGATTTTATCACTTTCATCCGTGATTATTCAAGATAAACTTTTAAGGTTGTTAGTAGATATGAAACATGTAATTTAAAAACATCATACACATACTTGAAAGTTGGTGTACATATATGTTGCATACATAAATCATGAAAAATATACTTTCGAGTTTGTGTAGTGATACGAATATATTATTGGGGAAATAACCTCTATGACTATTTAGGAAAAATAATTACCCGAAATAGCCCACGTTTGTAAAATTACCCAAAATGGTCCAATTTGTACCCCTCACTTCAAAAGCTTGTTGTATATTTGTACCCTCACTACAGTTGAAAAGGTGTTGTATATTGTTGATTGAATTTTCTTGGGTATAAACACCTCTTATACATTGTTATACACTTTTATACAAGGTTGACACATTGTCTACTCCAAATGTATAAAATTGTATATTGTTATATAATGTTGTATATTGTGAAAAAGTGGTCATGCGGGGTGTAATTTAAACTATGACTACGCAAATGTAATTTGTATGCTAGATTGGACATTATTGAAATTTTCCCATTATTATTTATAAAGATCATATCAATGCTTGAAAGTTAGAATATTATTTTGAGATCAAGAGGAAATAATATTGATTCCATTATAAGTTGAAGGCTTTTCATGAATTTATATAATGAATTTGGTGCATTATACTCAGCAATAATATGATTTTTGAGCTCCAAACGATGAGAAAGCTGTTGGAATATTGAAAGTATGAGGTATTTGACTATCTTTCAAAAGCCAATAGTAGACCAGATTTTCCAATATAATTTTGTTGAATATAAGGACATAAACTTTGTTATGTCAGCCCCAAAAAATCTTTGGTGGATACATTGAACTGGTCCAGTATTGATGATGACTAGTTGATGAATACAAATTTACACTTATACCTTCTATTTGAGAAGAAATTGTTTGGATTAGAAGTATCATGCCAGATATTCCTATATGGAGTAAGTTGGTGCCATCTTTTTGACTATCTATTATGATAATAAAGCTGCTATATTTCGGGCTTCAAGTGATTGTTACAACAGGAAGTCGAGACAAGTTCATCTCCAACACAATCATAGGAAAAAATTATTGGAGGACGGCATTATTTCCCGTCAATATGTGAAGTCCATGTTCAATTTAGCAGATCCTTTGTCTAAAATTTGAACAAATAATTGGTGCTGAAAATTTGTAAAGGAATGGAATAAAGCCCGTTGAGAATTAATTGTACTTTATGGGAATTCTACTTAATGATGCAATCTTAGGTTCAAAAGGAAAAACAAGTAAAGTTACAATTGTGGAGCACATAAAAAAAAATTCCATTTCTTAAAAGAGTGAGTAGATGTGCATAAGTTGAGATACTATTATCTTAATAAATCTATAAAACTAATCTCGGTTGGAGTTAGTATGAAGACTCTTGATAGATTTACCAATATTCCTTCTATAGAGGAGGATGAGATTATATTCTCTTAATAAGTCTATAAACCGGTTTCGGTTGGAGTGTGTAGGAACCCTCTTAATAGACTTACCTATACTTTGCTGCGAAGGAGGATGAGATTAAATTCTCTTAATGAATTCATAGACTATTTGATCGGAGTATGCAAGGTTACTCTGATGAATTCACTGCGCTAAGTGCGAAGTGGAGGCCGCTTCAATAAGATTTTAACAGGGAAATCTTAAAGCACTTAGATAAGGATTCAGGACATATGGTCGTAAGGTGTCAAGGGATTTCAATTTTCACCTGAACATAATAATGCGCGTGGAGTATGCCTTCTATTTCATTTAATGAACTATTTAGTTCAAGATTCGTTCACTAAGTAGTCAATAATTTTGAAAGCCTTCACTAGCTAATGATTCCAGTCCAAAAGACACCATTATCGATGCATGTTACTAGATTAATGTCTCAAAATTTTTAAAATTTCTTGAAACAAGTGGGGGATTGTTAGGATTAATGTCTCAATTAATTTTGAAACAGTTCATCCGATAAAAGTTGTTTTGATTTCCAAACTAAATGAATGTGACTTTGAAGATACATTCTTCATTTAGTCTTTTTACTTTTTAGGTTCTTGAAAGTTACATTTTAATTTGTAAAATTCATGAACCTATTGATAACTATTAGTTAATGAAACTCTTCTTTTTCGAGACTTCTTATCCTATAAATAATGTTTCATTCTTTTGAAAAAGGAAAGCACTCCAAAAACAATTCCCCCTGAAACTTTGAGACACATTGATCAAAAGGTGAAATCACAGATTCAAGAATAGAAGAGCAACGTTTTTGAATGCTAATTGTTGTGTGTCTTAGTTGAATCCCAAAGATAGAGTTGTCATTTGTTCTTCCATTTGCTCGTGGACAAGACTCTAACTATCTTCAAGAAACGTCTTGACGTGCCTCTAAGCCAAGCAAGTCCTATTTTGAGTTTCTAAAATTGTTATCATCTGTACTCTAACAATTTGATGATGTTTCAGTTTGAGCATTTTTTTACTATTACTATCTAAGGAAGCCGAGTCAATTGAAAACTCTTTCAGTTTGAGCAGTTGGAAGATATTGTTATCCCTGTTCTAACATAAACCTGTTTGTCTTTTATATATTCTTTCATAAGGGTAAATGACAACAATTTGTCAAGTACTTGATTGATTCTTGTTGTCTTGAAAGTCAAAGCATAGCCGGTCTCGGTTTCGGATAAAGGAAGAGAATTGTGGTAGATTAATAATCAGCTTAAAATAGTCAAACAATGATGAAGTTAAAAAGGCAACAAAGTAGAGTTTTGCTTTATAAATGGATCTTGAGTTTAACTCAAACTCAAAAGCTAGCTCATGAGATGAGAATTAACGCAATGTCTTCCTGAAGAATCTTGAAAATTCTTTGAGATCGGGTTGCTCTGTTGATGGGGAATTACTAAATTAACTCAATGTCTTCCTGACCACTTAGTCACTTTGATCCAAGGAATTACTATAAAATTTTCAACTCTGGAAGATATTCCAATATGGAAAATCAACTCAGATGGGAAATTTACTAGTAAATCAGCTTGGGATCTTCTTAAGAAAAAAGGACACAACACTGTTGCGAATATAATGATTTGTCATAACAAGAACCCCTTTAAAATTTGTTTCTTTTTATGGAAAGTATTGCATAACAAGGTGGTAGTGGATCTAAACCTCACTAGATTCAAAGTTCACCTGCCTTCTAGATGTTCTTGTTGCAGGAATTTTGAACAGGAGAATGCTGAACACCTTTTCTACACTGGACAAACTGCTCAATATATCTGGAAGCACTACAACTGGCTTTTTGGAGTAAACCAGAACCACAACTGCTTGAGATTGATACTGATGAACTAGTGAATATCAAAAGAGAAAAATCATGTCCAAAAGCTCATTTTACATATTCTACCAAGTATTATTGCTTGGAAAATATGGAAGGCCAGGTGCAAGCATAGATTTGAAGACATCAAAATGAACACTAGGGGCATCATTTTCCACATCAATGCACAAACAGTGATGGTTGCTCATAAGCAGTTCAAAAACATTGATCCTTTTTATGCATTGGTAGCATTTCTATAACATCTCTGAGAAGGCAAAAGACAAGAAGATGTATGTTACTGTCACTTGGTCAAGACCTAGTCATGGTTTCTATAATCTCAACACTGATGGTTGCACCAAAGGACATCCAGGACCAAGTGCAGGAGGGGGCATTATTAGAGATGAAGATGGTAATATGAAAATAGCATATGACATAGCTTTTGGTTGCAGTAATATGAAAATAGCATATGACGAAGCTTTTGGTTGCATCACCAACAACATGGCAGAGGCACAGGTTCTGGAAATAAGTTTAAAATGGTGTGTCAACAATGGTATCAGGAATATAGAAGTTGAGGTTGATTCTAAGTGTTGATGGACTGGACTCTCAATAACATAGGCACACCATGGAGCTTATGGGATAAGATGAACAAAATCAGAAATCTACTGCATCAGATGGACAATTGGAGTATACAAAATTATTTTAGAGAAGGAAATAAAGTAGTCGATTGTTTAGACAACTGGGGACTTCAATGCACTAACAGAACTTGGATCACACAACACCAACAACTGCCAAGGGAAGCTAGAAGAGAAGTGACCTTGAACCAAAAAGGGCATGCCTTTTTTTAGAATGATTACCCCAAGATGGGCATGCCTTCTTTTAGAGTGATGACTAAAAGGAATTCATTCTCTATGGAAAGAGACTTGTATACATTTTACTCTTTTGATATCCCTTGAAGAAATTGTATAGATGAGGATTCTACCTCATTAGAATTTTTGTGAGCTAACATAGAAATCCTACTTTATCATGGAATGGGGACTGTCCTATTCTGAGTAGGTACAAGAAGGTCCTCCTCCTCTGATCTGTACATTTTTGCTGATTAATAAAAGGCATCCACTCTCAATAGAGTTGGATGACTGATTTTAAAAAAAAAAGAATTGTTTAAGATCATATGAGAAGACAACAATCCATTCTTTCAACTAATGTGGGACACTTAACGCCTCTGCACGCCCAATTTCCTGAATAGTATAACATGGAAGCCCAATATTGAATAACCAAAACTAGGAAAGGATCTATTTTTGATACCATGTTGAGAAATTAAACCTTGGTCTAACTCAAATCCGATAGCTTGCTCATGATGTGGGAGGAAAGCACGGACGGGAAAGAAAGGGAAAGCTTTCTAGTTAAGTCAATTGTGCCACCTTTCTTTTTCGTGTCCAAGAAATTTTTGACACCACGTTAAGAAAAGTAGATTTTTGACCTAACTTATATCCAAAGAATTAATTCATGAGACAAGAATTACCCGAATTTATCATATTAGGAGACAATTGTTGATTCTCTCAACCAATGTGTGACATTTGACAATTAACACCAACCATAGAAAGGAGAATTATTGCTTAATGCTAGGTAGCTCCAATCAAAGTGTTAAATTGTCTATTATTGGCTATGATTGGTTTCTCTAAGCACCCAAGTTTGGAGCTTAGCCCTCAATAGTTTTTCCTGAAGTGATCACTCAATAATTAAGCTTCTAAAAGAAGCATGAACAGGAAAAGGTTAGGTAATTACTGTTAATGACAATCTCATAGTCAAGATTAATATCTCTAAAGACATTGCTATTGTGGACCACATTATTCACTTTTTACTTTCTGAACTTTTTTTGTGTTAACGTATCAATGGAGTCGAGGTTGGGGGTCGGATTGAGTGAAGTTTAAGTTATGATGCTCAGACTATTCAAAAATATTGTGAATGTGTGCCGAATTCTTCAAAAACTATGTATTTTTGAAGGATTTGATACGAATACGACAACATTTTTGAAGGGTTTGAGTAACATGAAACTTAAAGTATCGAATTTGACCCAGTAGATACAAATTAGCAGTTTATCACAATGTCACTTTCAAGATTTTAAAGTGACTTGCATTTTTGGAGATCCAACATGAATGCGCCAACAATTTTAAGGTCAACTAGTGTCTAGGTTTATGCCTGTTACATGTCCTGGCGAGATCACTTTTGCCCTTTTCACATAATTAACGAAAGGTTTGGTGTTTTTTAGGGACAAAAAAAAAAAGAATTGAATGATCTCATTGATTTAAATCTTGTACATATAGTGGTCGATTGGCCATGATTTTTTTTTATTTTTAAGCGTGATTGAATTTTGAAAATCATTTTGGCCATAAAATTTCATAATTCAAGTTGAATTCCGGAATTTTTCGAAATTCAAAAACACCAAAAGGTTGTTTCACTTTTTTCACTCCAAATTGGTCACAAAAATTCGAAAACAAATCCAATTTGTATTCACAGCCAAACAAAGTCGTAGAATTCAAAATAATACTTATGTTTTGTGCACCGAAGTATCCTTTGCCCTTCTTGAATTAATACTTGATTCTTAAACATATGTTGATTTAAATTAATTGTCTTAATAGGTAAAATTATCTTAAACTCGTTTCACAATGAGAATGATTTAAAACATTCTTTCCGAGGACTGAATTTTATGCAACTAATGAATTGATAGTTGAGATGCTGGATCTATGTATCTTGTATATCTTAATTTGAATGTGTCGACTCTTTCATGACGTCCATAAAAATATAGGTGTTAATGTTGTTAGAATAGGCTTAAAGTTATCCGCATGTGCTCATAAGTAATATCAACCGGCCAAGACCATAGATAAAAAAAAAAAAAAAAAAAAAAAAAAAAAAAAAAGTGATTTAATTGGAGCAACCCACTTCCCTTGCACATAATGGAAGTAATTCACCATTCAACCATTTTCAAGGTTTATCCTGCAAAATCACATAGAGGTATATTAGGATTTAGATTAGTGTAAAAACAAAAAAGAACATTATGGAGAAGAGTTACAAGCTCAAAAATCGAGGGGTTCCTACAAAAATAATCAAAGAACACTGAAATGAAAAAAAAAATACACATTAGAAAAAGGTCCATATAAGTCCAAAACATTAAAAATAGTGATTGCAATATCTTACGGCATCCCTCGATGCTCCATGGGTCCTTTCTTCTCAGAAAGTTTTATGTTCTTAAGGACTAAGAAAAGCTCGCCATAATAAGAGCCAAGCAAACTAGGAAAGACCTCCAAAACTTCCTGTAAAGCTCTATCAACACTATAATGCCTGGAATCTTTAGTATCATAATTCTGATTATGATGAGTTTTATAATTCCTTATGAATCTTATGATTCCAAGGGGAAACTTATAGAGGAAAGTTGGATTACGTTTCATAGTACTTGCTTTAGACACAAACTTAAGACAGTCCTGCATTTCAGATAGTACATCTCTGACCATGATTTTTGTCTGTAAGTCTTTGAATTCTTCGTCAAGGAAGTTTTAACTTTGCAGTTCCAGTGTCATTGGAATCCAACAGCTCATTAAACATTTCAAAGAACAAACTAACTTTAGTTTTGTTCCAAAATGCACTTGCACGGTACATCCACCTAGACACATTTTCAACAAATTCCCTGAAAACAATCAAATATAAGAGATTATGTTCGCAATAAAAAGGTAACGGAAAAAAATCAAATATTTGATTACCTAACATATCCATGTCTGTCGTACTAGGTGAACAACTCAAGAAACAATAGATATTCATTGTCTAAACCTCCAAAGAAAAGAACAACGGGGTGGATGCTTATTATAGGCTAAACGAACTAGGCTTTCAAAATCATCCAAATCTTTTTGCAGACGGCGGATCATTTCTGCATGAACAATTCGAATTAGAAAGTCAAAAATGATATAGTAGACACAACGAGACAAACTAAAACCACTAAATTTTCGCACCAGAGCCTTCATCGACTTTGAGTCGTTTTGGCGCACTGGCATCGGTTTCATCAGTTCCATCAGATGGTTCGTCGTAGATAAAGTTACAAACCCTAGGCTTACCATCGCTACAAAGCATGACTCCCTCAGTACCTTTGACTTCTCCTTTTTGGTCATATTCAACCAGATTTTCATGAACGACACCAAGGAGATTGATTGCTTCCATCCCTATCCCAATTTGACTGAATATCAAAAGAAGAATAAAAAGATTGAAAAAAACTATTTGACTAAATACCAAAAGAAGAATAAAAAGATCCAAAAAAAAAAAAAAACATACGCTAAGAATAACAACACACTTACTACAACAAGAAACTACAGATACGCAGCAGAGAGAATGTGAAAATTTCTTTATTATTCATGATGTGCAAAAGCAGTTATATACAAGAGATGGATCCCCACAATAACTCCTATATTATAGGAGAATTATTCCTACTTTACTATAAGTTAGCAGATGACAATACTAATCCTATGAGCTATAGCCTGCAGATAACTAACTAATAAAATAATATCTGCACAATTTAAGGAAAACATAGCAGCAGTAAAACAACATATGGACAATAATAGGGAACTGGGAGTTAAAAAAAAAAGTCTGAAGAGATGAGCAGAGATGCACCCAACAATAACTCCTATATTATAGGAGGAGTATTCCTACTTTACTGTAAGTTAACCGATGAGGAAATGAAAAAGGGTAAAACATATCCCTCTACTTTGGGAAAAGGGCTAAAAATTATCCTCCAAACTTATTTTGGGTTAAAAATGTCCTTCCCGTTATGAAACTTTTCACCTATGCCCCTCTGTTAACAGAACCGTCCAATGCCCCAAAAACTAATTTTTTGACCCGACCCAAATAAATAAGAACCCCTTAGGCTACCAAACACGACTCAAACTTCAAATCCTCTTCATCGAACATCAGAGAGAGAGAACATTGTAGAGAGAGAAAAGTGGCGGTTCCATCTTTCTATTAGGGTTCCGCCGATTTGCCCTATTACAACGCTATAAAGGTATGATTCTTAACTACCCCTCTTCTATTAAGTGTATTTCTCTTCATTTGCTGTAAGTTTTTGAAGTTTTGATGAGTTAGGATTTTTTCTAAATGGGTTCCTGAGTTATTGTTCGATTAATATTTTCTATCTTTTGTTAAATCGTGTAAATATGTGCTGAAAACACTAATAGGGTATAAGGTTGATGATTTAGGGTTTTGATTTCTTGATAAATATGATCATTATGTGTTAATACTTGCATTTATTAGTTGATTATTGTCTTTTACTGTTAAAAATTATCCATGGATATGTAGAGTTCTATTGTTTTTCTACATATCCATGGATAATTTTTAACAACAAAAGACAATATTCAACTAATAAATGCAAGTATTAACACATAATGATCATATTTATCAAGAAATCAAAACCCTAAATCATCAACCTTATACCCTATTAGTGTTTTCAAAGACATATTTACAAGATTTAACAAAAAATATAAACCATTAATTGAACAATAACTCAAGAACCCATTTAAAAAACCCTACCTCATCAAAACTTCAAAAACTTACAGCAAATGAAGACAAATACACTTAATAGAAGGTGGGTAGTTAAGAATCATACCTTTATAGTGTTGTAATAAGGCAAATCGGTGGAACCCTAATAGAAAGATGGAACCGCCACTTTGCTCTCTCTATAATGTTCTCTCTCTCTCTTTGATGTTCGATGAAGAGGATTTGAAGTTTGAGTCGTGTTTGGTAGCCTAAGGGGTTCTTATTTTATTTGGGTCAGGTACTGTTAGGGTCGGGTCAAAAAATGGGTTTTTTTGGGGCATTGGACAGTTCTGTTAACAGAGGAGCATAGGTGAAAAGTTTCGTGACGGGAAGGACATTTTTAACCCAAAATAAGTTCGGAGGATATTTTTAGCGCTTTTCTCAAAGTAGTCGGATATTTTTTACCCTTTTCCCTTAAGGAAAACATAGCAGCAGTAAAACAACATATGCACAATAATAGGGAACTGAGAATTATGTGTCAATAGAAACAACATACTCAGTGTAATCTTAGAACGTAGGTATAAAAACCTTACTAAAAGACTTCTTGGGATTGTTGTCCAAATCGGAGGATTAAATCCCTTTTACGATTCATTCTCCACATTTTTCCCCTTATCGTTCAGCCAATCATCCATTGACTTATAAAAATGAGAGAGAAATGGAAAAATTTATGTTGATTGATTGATTATTTTGTGCACTGTACATGTATACTTATACAAGAGCTAATGGAAATTTCTAACAAACTAGCTACAACTAGCTAAATATTATTGGAGTACAAATAACAAACTAGGAAAGAATATTCTGATTTTTGTACAGCTAAGGAAAAGATGGAAAAATATCTCCATGTCAATATGGCAAAATAGCCTTCAGTGTACTTGGGTACGGATGTGGCAAAATTGATGGTCCAAACGAATTATTTGGCCCAAAACTAAATAGGCCCATCTTCTTCTTAGATTCTATCGAACAAGAACCTTCCTGACAAGCTTCTTTACTCTTTGATTTTGTCGAACACAACTGAGGTTCTTTCTCATTTCTCCCATGTCCATCTTCTTTGGCAAGCTCTATACTTATATCAACATCACTCTTCGAGTTGGAGGGGCCGGATAGAACCCCCAACTTGCCCAAACATGAAGGAGGAATAGGGCTAGAAAGGGATTTTGTGAATAAGTCAGCCTGTCTAGAATTAACACATGTGTTTGCAGTTCGTTAAGGGTTTGATTTGAAAAATCTTTGAGACTAAAGAGTTGACATTCAGCCTACGATCTTACTTGATTTCAATTTGTTTGGTATTAAGGGATCTATTGGTATTTATGTGTTTTTGTTCTATTAACAAATATAAGCAAACTAACATAATGTTCTCGTTTAAGTATTTTCAATTTTGGCTTTGTTTGAATGATTACACATCCCTACCTATGCTAATTCCTTATCCTTTATTTTCTTTGCATGAACACCCCTCGCGTGGGACCAATTGGGCCTAAACCCGTGAACGTCACTTCTATTGGGCCAAACCCCAACATTACACTCAATCGAGTCGGACCAAATACATTGAAGGCCCAGCCATGGGTGAAAATGGAATAAATTATGATTGGTGGGCTCTGTAAACTCACCAGCCCATTTATGTTTGTATCATTGTGTATACATAAGTGTATGTGGATGCTCGTATTATTGAAACCCTTAAACTAGAACCTAAATGAACTGGGATTAGGCAAACGATGCGTGATATTGTTAGGACCGATAGGAACCCGAACGTATTTTCAAACCGGGCCCAATGAAAAGATAATGAATACCTTTTCCTTAAAAACTGGAAAAAAAAAAAAGTAGTGTTTTCTTTCTTGTAAGAAAAACAGAAAAAGGGGAGAACAGTTGCAATATGTTTTCCTTAGGAAAATCAATTCTTTTGTTAACTTAAAGGATTTTTGGAACATGGGAACTCAAAGGAAAAATTCATTTTAAAAAAGGGGTTTTATTGGAAAAGGATCCAAGTGGTTTTTAAATGATTTTTTTTTTAAAGGATAAAGTCTTTTGGCTAGCCTACTTTAAATCAAATAAACAAAGGATTTTTGCCTAAATACAAGGTTAAGGAAAGGGGATTTGGAATAAAGAGTGTGGTTGACCTTCATTTAAACAAAAAAGGGATAAAGATGGGATTTCTCCTAACTTGTAAACAAAAGTGGGAATTTGCCAAAACTTTATATAAATATATGACACGTTTCAAAGAACATACACTTGAAACATTTTCAAAACTTATAAGGACAAATATATTATAAGGGAAACTTTAAATGTGTTTTGTGAAGTAAACCGTTTGAAGCCTTATTCGTATTTTTGAAAAAACTCAAAAGAAATACAAGGGACTTTATGAAAATCATTTTTTGATATGCCATGACTTGATATATTCAATTTTAAACACATCTTAAGCAAATAATTACTAAAACCACACTTTGTAGTTCGAAGGTCCCCTGCATTCTACAGATTCTTACGGGGGTTGCCTAACATCTTCCCCGGGGAATCACCTGAGCCCTTAACCGAACTCTGGTATTTAAAGGTTTTATCTTTTGTTTGAGTAAACTCTTTTAAATTGGTTTCCTAATTTCCATAAATAAATTAGGTGGCGACTCTAAAAATAAGTAAATTCAAAAAGAGTCCACAACTATGAAGTAGCTTTTATGTCTCGCATAAAAGTGAACCGTAACAGATGGCGGGATTTCAAATAGGTTCTAACCATAAGTGTTTAATATGTGTGGCTTTATTTGTAATTATTTGCTTAAGTGTTTAATTTTTGTATATATAATTGTCATGGCATCCATATCATAAAACTCCGCCAAACGGCAAAAATTTGCATGATTTCAAAGGTGACTACGGGGGTCGTGGTCGATCCTTCACTAAATAACCAAATATTTTCTTTGGCGCATGTTGAAGACTCAGTTGGTTCGCGGTCGTCCAATAGTCAACAACGGTTTAACTCGAGTAGTCCGCTCGAGTTCGAGTCATTTGCAAAGCCCACTCTAGTTTGCCTGGGACAGAGCGAAGTCAAATCCCTATATTTAGCGCATACTTAACTAGGATGGCTTAAATATTTGAGACGTATTTAAATCTATTACAAGACTACCTTTTGTGTCTAAACGGTCTATGACCTAAAAGACACCACATCCAAATATGTGAAAAAATTGAGGGATGTATATGCCAGTTATACGAATCGATTTTTCTCGGGGTTGGGAGTTTTTATTATTTTCTTCATATTGTAAACTTCATCCGAGAGGAGCTCGGAAAGTTTCAGAGGCGTTAGAAGACCTCCCATGGTGGCATAGTTTAGGATTTGTACCCTTGCGTGGGACTGACCTTTTGGTACTCCCCTTTTCCCTTATTATATATCCCCACTTGATTTATTTATAAGTTTTGTATAAATTTTGGGGGCAAACGGAACGACTTAACTAAGATCTACATCCTTCAAATCGATAGGCTTACCTGTGGCATAAAAGGTCACATGTATGTTAGGACGCGATATATGTTGTTTACATGTTATGTGCTATATAATATGCTTTCTCCGTGCCTACTTGATTTATGTGTTTAAATATGTCTGTGTTGCTCCGAACATGAATGGTCCATTATTTGGTTTCAAAATCTTAGAATGTCATTAAGCACACAAAACTCAATAGTCAAGCCTTACCAAGACTTTCCAAAGTTCACCCCAAAGTCCATCTAAAATCACCCCTTAGGTCCTCGAAATCTTACATTCCAAGTTTTTCAGAAAATCGTCCGGTCATCGTCCAATTATCATCGACCATGTCATTCCTAAAAATCACTTTACCATGTCCCAATGATTGACAGAGTCGCACCCCTTAGTCCCTCAAAACCTTACATCAAAGTCCAAATGACCCAAGCTTTTCAAAAAAGTCGTCCGGTCATCGTCCAATTATCGTTGACCACATCGTTCCACTTTACCGCGTCCAACGGTTGTCAAGTGATTTTTAGGAAGTCATATTTCTTCTACTTAATTTCAAATAATTCCTTTCTACTTTCCCCCGTAAAAGACAACCCCATTCCAATGAAAAGTCGAGGCATGAAGCATTTAAGAGAGACCATAAGGAGGAGCAATATCAGTACGTGACATGTTGCTACAATAGTGAAGGATACACTCATTCTGTTCCAAATCATGTTGTGCTCTGTAGAATTTTCTTCTCAATTGTTTGTTGTGCCTGAAAATTGCAAAGAACAAAAAGGGAGAAAACAGAAATGTGGAAACGCACCCGTAAAAAGAAATGGAAGACCGGGAAAAAAAAAAGCACGATCAAATCGCCAGATTTTTAGTGCTCCGTTGAGAATAAACACATCAATATTAGGTAGTGAATAACTTCTACTATACCTTTTGAAATGCTTTGTGATTCTCTGCTTGACTTTACATATTATTGCCCTTTGGATTGATATTGTAAATAGAACTGCTAGCTTTTGCTCTCCTTTCTTTGCGTGTCTTTAATTCTTTCATTTATAAATGCAGGTATTAAGAATGTCATAACTGCAACTTTAAAAAGTCACCAAGCGGGTCATTATTTTCTTCTTTTTATCCTCTTCTATAGTGTTGTTTTTTAGTATAAAAGGAAATTAAAAAAGGCAAAAAAAAAAAAAGGAGATAAAAGATAAATACATTTGCGTTTGTCATAGAGATGTGTCATATCACCTTGTTTATGTCTAACTTTATATATATATACACGTGTGTGCTTAATGGTAATTGTTGCGCTCTATTTCCAAACAGTGAAAAATATTCATATTAGCCGATAATGATTCTTGATTGGACAGTTATATTAGAGAGAGATAATAGTTATAGCTACACTCTCTCCAGAGAATAATAAAAATGGTCCCTTATGTTTGGGTAGGTTCAAAAGTAATCCCTTAAATATACTTTTGATCAATTTTGATTCTTTAAATTTGCTAAAAGTGAACATTTTTGGTGTCAATCAAATATTTACGTAATAAATTTTGTTTAAAATTGATCAGGGGAATTGTGAATTTTCTTTTTTAGCGAAAACTCATATTTTGACGTGTAGTTTTTATAGTTAATGCTAATTCTTGGTCTATTTCTAGAGTTCGGTGAGCCTTTTGCTATTTTTTAGTGTCCAGTGCAGTATTTTATGTTGCAATCTATAGAATTTAACGGAACTTTATCAGTATTTCTAGTGATTTATTTTTTTCACGGTTCCCTTAAATCTAAGACATAGTTTGTTAAAGTACTTGATGGAAATTAAATCTTTTTGACAACTTAAAGGACCAAAACTGCTTAAAAATATATTCAAGAGACTATTTTAAGCCTACACCAAACATACCAGACCATTTTTTTTTTTTTTTCATTTTCTACACTTTTTACTAATGATAATCGGGTCATTTTAGAACATGGGTTTGTAGGGTGGGCAGGGTAAGGAGGGCTAAAAGCCTTGATTCTCTATTTCTACCATGGTCCACGTACTTGTTAAGAAATTGTAATTTGGACTTTATTAAATTGTAATTAAGAGGCAAATGGTCTTAACTCCAACTAAATTAATTTGTAAGAGGCAAATGGTCTAACTCAAGTAGTCAACTCCCCCTAATTAACCAAGCTTATCCTTGATGTGTAGAATTAATTTGTGCGAAGATATATACTCCATTGTCTATTTGACTATGTATTGTTTTGTTATTAAGATTCATTTTAATTAATTGTGAAGTCAAATGATCTTTGACTCTCCCTTACCATACTTATAGACCAATTGGTAAGAGGCAACTGGCCATTACTTCCCCTAACTAAAACTATACCAAATCTTAATAAAATTAATTATTCAATTACCTAATCTTTTTTTACCGTTCGAAATTAACACGAATTCTTAAAAATAGAAAAGAACTATAAAAATAATAGCTAGAAAAGCAAAAGGGCAAAATAGTCATTCTTCACGTATATATATTAAGGGCCCTATATGTATGTCATGCATATGGTCCTTTAAACCAAAATCAAGATATCTCTCTTTCTGAGTCTCAACTCCAATATTATATATTCATATTCCTCCTCTTCTTCTTTTTCTTCTTTACTCCAAAGTGAAACATGATGGAAAAACCGAGATTTTGTTGGGGAGAATGTTGTCTGGTTCGAAATCATTCTATAAAAGAGTCAGTGGCGGATTCAACCATGAGTTTCAGGGTCGTTGAACCCTGTATATGTACGAAAAACAAGTACATATATATATTTTAGAACTTAAATTCTAGATCTGTCACAGATCAAAGTCGATCAAACAATTATTTTATAATGAGTTATTTCGGACCAGGCTTCATTCCCCTCAACTCTAAGAGTTTTTCAACAATATATAGTGTCATCAAAACAGTACACCAGACTTAATCATACATGTTTTTATCTATAGTTTTACTTATATATATATCATGTACATTAACCATGTCATTTTTCTTAGTCTGAACAGCTAAATCAGGATGATTCAAATCAAATGAAGAGATAGTGCGCCACTGGTATTTACTAAACTATTTATCAGTCTTCATGATGTGCAATTATAGTACTACTACTAGAGCATTCACTGCAACTATTCTTTCTATTTAAAAAAAAAAAAATCTTCAACTATCATTTAGCTAGTGATGTTGATGCTTATAGTGGCTTGTCTGTGCCATTATTGAATTTACCTATTTAGTTTATTAAATGAAAATAAAGAAAATCGATTCCTACTGTATTATCAATAACATTTTAATAAGCAAGAAGGTCTTAATTCAAATAGCAAGGGATTTCAAGATTAGCCTATTGGAGATCGAAACAGACTCAACAGAGGCAGTCACAAGTTAGAACTAGAATATTCAACATATATATGACACCATTATTCGTGATTGCAGGTGGTTAATGCTCCATGTAGAGTAGCTGATGATCAACCACAATTTTAGGTAGGGCAATAAAGTAGCATATATTTTGGCTAAGGAAGTTCCCAATGCAGAACAAACTAAATAAGATAGAGAGGGAACACATTTTGACAGAATTATTTCGGATAGTGTTATATGTACTTAAACTAGTTGAACTTAGATTGGAAATCAGAATGCCCTAATAAAAAGGCATATCTGTGGGTTGTAATATTTCTGAACAATATTAATATTAATATAAATATTCCAGTTTCCTTAAAAAAAAAACTAAAGATAAGATTTTAATTATGAATCACAGAATGTGTTAAGGAATACAACTTTATATTAGTGCCCCTTTATTTTCTTTCTATGTTTTTCACCAAATTCATTGAAAAACATGGATTATGTGTAGTGTGAAAACATGACTTGATTGGCCAAAAGAGAAAGTTTGGAATAGAAACAAAATTTGGGTTAGGTTTTCACCTTTTTATACAGTTAGGAAGAAGACTCTTTACTTTTTTTTAATTATAATTACACCTTTCATTGTAGCAGTTGCAAAGAATATGATGTTTTTGATTAGGACTTTTCTTTTCACTATTTCACTTAATGATGGCTAGCTTATATGTATCGGCATGAGAGGTTACATCTTTGACTTTACTTTTTTCTTTTCTTTGTAAATTCGATTTGAAGTTTAGAGCTAGCTCGACTAATTCGTTTCGTGCTGCTTAAGAGCCACAAAAGGAGAAAAAAATTCTCTAACCAAAGCTCGAATATAATTTAAAATATTTGGCTAATGTTAAAAAGATCTCATTCATCGATCCCACCATACTCATTGATGAAAGATTCGACTTTACTTGAATTACTTTACCTTAAGAGCTTCATCACAAGAGTGTTTTGATAGGGAAGAAAATATTTTTCAATTTTCTCATATTTGATTGAAAAAAATATTTTGGAAAACAATTTCTTTAAGGAACAAGAAGCTTAAGGAAAATGACTTCTCTGATGAAAATTTAAATAAAGAAATCTCATAGATGACATTCCACACCGATTATATATAAATATCCTCCCCACCGCCAACTTTCACCCCCTTACCCGCAACCCGCCCCAACACCCATGCTCCCACCACCACCACCACCCCAACCCCTACCAATGCCCCCACACCCGAGAACGCCCTACCCCGATCACCCCCCAAGCCTAACCCCCGACCCCATGCTCCTTCACTTTTATAATATTTATCTATATGTAATGCCTTCGGAACAATATTTCTGCTTACTTATCAAATAGAAAAACAAAGAAAGTTTGTTTATTTTTTAAGAAAACATTCTCCTCCGTACCAAACACACCTTAAGACATAGCTCCTATTGTAAACTTTTTACTTGGACTGTGAGGCACATGTTGCGTTTGCATGAAAATCTAATACTGGAGTAAGTACTAGAGCTAAGACCATCATGTGGCTTTGCTGTAGAAGTTAACTAATCTTGTCTTAGCACCCACCTTTATGAAGTTTCTTAAACTCAGTAGGCATTTGGACATGCGGTTTGAAATCATGAGATGAAACCAACGTTTGAACATGCATTTCATCTCATGATTTCAAACCATGGTTTCAAACCCCAAATCATCCAAAAAGACATGATTTGGGGTTTCAAAAATTTTAAATATAAAACTTGACCCATAAGTTTATATTTTATAAAAAAAGACTCATAATATAAGTTGGTAAATATTTTTAACAATTACTCCCACCAACCATTTACCAGTCTCATTAACTTCCGCCAACCTTTATTTATGTCTACAATGTGGGATGATTCTATTAAAAAGTAGTTACATTACTATTCATGTCAAATTTTTCGTTTTTATTGAACTAAAGTTTGATCAATTGATGTTGTATTTTTTTAGAAAGGCCTTCTAGTAGCGTATTACTTTTGTTATGAACTATGACTTGCTCATTTGGTAAGATTGTATAAGAATTTGAAATGTTTTGATAGTTTTCACAACTTGTGAGTTTTTATGTCTATAAGAGAAAATACAACTTAAAATATCCAAATTACATGTCCAAATATGATTTCAAACCATGTCCAAACAGCTTCTTAGTAAGTCAAAGAGGACAATAAACTAATCCTGTAGGGATGATCAGTAGTGGGGTCAAACCAATTTGCCTTCGTAAAGAACCATATATACATATAACATTAATAAGCAACTGATTCAGAATTTAAACATCGTGAGTTCTAAAATATATATCTAACAATAATTATATATACAACGTATGTAAGGCTCTATCTTAATAATGTTGAATTCTATATATCACACCGTGGTCGGATTTGATTTTTGGGGGCACTTAAAAATTTTGAATTGTACATTGGTTTTTCTCGTCTATTTGTCTATTTTAATTGATTATGCTTCTCTTTTGTAAAAAGAAGTCATCTATTTTAATTGATTCAGCTTCTCTTTAGGAAAAACAAAGTCAATGGATTGGATAGGAATAAGTTTGGAGCACAGCAAAGAGTTGCATTATGGATCAATTGTTTAGAGAAGATTTTTTTAAAGAAGTTTTGAAAGTTTGAAACCAGATATGCTTCTTTTCAAAAGTAGACTTTTCTTTACAAATCTTTATGGCAATCCGTATGAAGAAGGAAAAAAACCCAACATATCCAGCTTATTGATTTGCAAGAAAGTTGCTCTCTAATCAAATCAGCACGAATATTGTTGTCACTTAACATAATTTTACTTTATAAAAGCACCGTTAATTGATTTTTGTGACTCTTTTCCGTACAAGGACATTTTATCAAATAAAATGCTTGTAGAATAGTTAGATTGTAATTATTCTTGGAGTAAAAATATTCTTGGGAGAGTGCTAGCTAAATTTAAGAAATAATGCTCAAATTTTGTTACCCTATCTCATTTATGCAAAAATGAAACTAATTATATTTCTAGGTAGTCGAATATTTCAGTATGAAAAAAACTTATATAAATAAGACTTTACGATTTACATCTTATAATCATCATTTATAGTAACTCCAATAGGGGGTAAATTTTAGAGATAATTACATAACTATATGGCTTCTTTTCACGAAAGTCACATAACTATATTATCTAATAGAAAAATCACAAAACTTTCACCCTACCAACACAAAAGTTAATACTGTCGGACAGGGGTGGAGCCAAGTGGGACCAAGGGGGTTCATCTGTTTCAGCCGAAAATTAAACTGCATATTCAAGGTTGAAATTATCTTTTAAGTATATAGATGTTGAATCTCCCTGACTTATTTGTGTGTTTACTTCTTAATATTTGAAACCCCCCCACCCCCCACACTCTTAATGAAAATTCTGGCGAAATCCAACTTGCGATGAGTAAATTCTTTTACTCTTTTTTTGTTTTTGTTTTTGTTTGTGTTTTTAACTTAATAAATACAAACCTAATTAAAAGAGAAGCGACCCAACCTAAACCCATATGCAAAACTTAAAATAGTACTCCCTCCGATTCGAATTATTCGATGATTTTTCCTTTGACACATCCCTTAAAAAATTACTTACTCCTCAAAATTTAGAAGAATCTAAATTACCTTAAATTAGTTTTGCATCTTAATTTTTAAGCTGATAAGTATAGGCTACAAGATAGTGTATCAACATTATTTCATTTTTTGTGTATGTATTAATACATTAAATTTTATTGATTGTTAAACTCAAATTTATTTTCCCGCGTTTGATGACTTTTCTCTATATCTTAGTTAATCGGAAAATTACGAACCTGTTCCCACACAAAAATTTTAATGGGAAATAAAAATATCATTAATAATAAATAGACGTTAACAAGCCATTATTAAGATGCTCATTTTCCCATCATCTTCGTTACTCCCTCTGGATCAAAAAGAGTGTCCACTTAATCATTTGCACACCTCTTAAGAAAATATTAACTCCTAGACAAAAAAGTTAATTTGACTAAACTGACCCTAATTAAATATGTATTGGGATTTGATCACATAGCACTTAATAGGAATAAATCTTGAAAAATAAGGTTAATTCTTTTTTGATTTGATAAGTGGATACTCTTTTTTACCCAAAAAAAAAAAAAAAAAGCTAAGCGGACCCTCTTTTTGATCTGGATGGAGTATTATTTTTGTTTCAAAATTCATTTTTCCATTACCAAACGAGAAAATATTCATCCTGATTTTCCACATTCACCTTAATCTCATGCCCACCGTGTATCAATAGTTCAATGCCCACTCGAAACAATCCAACGGCCAATAGTCAGCCATGTAATCAATACAAAATTCCCCTCTTCCGTCTGTTCCCATCATCAAAATCTCACTCTTCTTCAGCCAAACCTTAAAAAGAAAATCCAAAAAAAAAAAAAAGATATATAACTTCCGGATCGTCACATTTGGTGGGTTCGGGTCATATATGTTTGTGTTTATGTAAGTTTCCGCGAAGCTGAGGCGGGAGAAAAAGCGTAATTGCCCGGTGTCATAGGTTACCTTTCTATCTTCCTCCCCCGTGACGTTCCCAAAGCGATCGCTATCCTTTTCTTGCTTTCTTCTTGTCTTGCATTTTTATAGAACGGCAGGCAGACTCTCTACCCGTGCGCGTGCCTATTTCGCTTTAGGAGGTATCAGAGCGGAGTTTTGGGTAAAAACCTTTCGATTTACGCTAATTCTCTTCTTGTTGTACCATGTACATGACGATAGCGAGTGGAGTCTTTGTCGGCGGCGAGTGTTAAGAAAGACTCAAGGATCGAGTGACCCAACTTGATGGCAAGGAGCTTCATCCCCACATCTCACATATTGGAAAAGGCAAACAAAAAAGGGGAACTCAGTCAATAGACAAAGATTCACTTACATAAACAGCACTTACATAAACAGTTACCTTTTAATAGCTTCTACTAATTTATAGCTACTTTTTCTATATGTACAAACCGTAGCTAGTTTTTGTTGTATTCGGTTGTATTTCGCATTTTTGAAATACACAGAAATATAAAATCCGACAGAATTCGCGTTTTTGAAATACACGAAAATACAAAATTCGGCAGAGTAAAAATAGGTTGTATTTATGGAATAGATTCTCTTCTTTCATTTTAAATGGTAAGTCAAATTAAATCAACTATGTATCACGCATAAATCTACCAAGTTCCATAACAGCTCACGTTTCTCTCTCCAAATTACTCCATTCCAAACTTTTAGAAATACATAAATACACCAGCGGCTGTATTTCATCGTTTTGAAATACAGCGAAATACAAATGTCCCAGCGGCTATATATCATTGTTTACAAATGTCCCATCGGAACATTCACAATATTTACACCAAAAGACAAGATGAATACATTGAAATACAGCGAAAATATAAAAATCGTGAAAATAAAGTGGAGTAAAAACATACTTTATATTTGTAACATTCACTATATTTACACTAAAAAGAGATGAATACATTGAAATACAAAAATCATGAAAACAAAGTGAAGTAAAATTAGGCTCTATATTTGGAACATTCACTATATTTACACCAAAAAAAAAATTGAATAGATTGAAATACAATGAAAAGAAACTATTAACACTGTAATAAAACATGTTTTAGCTCTCCATTCTCTCTTTGGGCGGGGGACGAATGGCGACTTGCACGGCGGACCATAGGCAACAGCCTATCCGTACGGGTTGATGCTCTTGCAAAGCTCTTTCCGTTAAATAAGTCTTGCAAAGTCGTTGAACCTTGGGAATTCAAGTAGATCCACCAACAAGAACAACATCATGTACGGTGCTCTTGTCCATCTCGGCATCCCTCAAACATTTCTCAACGGGCTCCATACACTTCCTGAAAAGATCCATGTTCAAATCCTCAAATCTAGCACGAGTAATGCTCGTATAGAAGTCAACTCCCTCGTATAGGGAATCGATTTCAATTGTTGTGTGGGCAGTGGAGGAAAGAGTTCTTTTCGCCCTTTCACAAGTTGTCCTCAATCTTCTAAGAGCTCTCGGGTTACCAGTGATGTCCCTCTTGTTCTTTCTTTTAAATTCTTGAACAAAGTGCTGAGGAGAGGGAACGGAGAGAGAGAGAGAAAGAGAGGGGTGAGAGGCAGCAGGGAGGGGAGGAGAGAAGAGAGATTTTTTTTTTTTAGGGTTTGGAGAAGATGAAAAATCTTAAATGTGTAGTGAGGGAGAATAGAGAGAGGTATATGTATTTTGAAAGTTACTGGACCAGTTACGGAATGTAATTTTGGAAAAATAAAGCTATGAAAATTAAATAAAGAATAAAGTAGTCATTATTTATAAATATGTCTTAGAGGTAGCTATGACAAGCAAATTTTTCTTTATGTAATTTTATGCTTTTTGTGCCTTGTTTTAATTTCAATTTACAGTATAAAATGGGTGATTGACTTCTTAAATAAATGAAGGCCAGGAAAATTATGCTGTTATTTTACTACTCTATTAAGTTTATACCATTAGATCAGTTAAAAGGTAAGTTAAATTGCACTATCCTACTTCGATTTCTGTTACTATCTATTATTATTTTTTTGTACTTTGATTATCGACTTATCCTACTACCTCCGTCCCAATTTATGTGATATAGTTTATGCTCAGACTATTTAAAAATATTGTTGAGTGTGTGCCGAATTCTTCAAAAACTATGTATTTTTGAGGGATTTGACACAAATACGACAATATTTTTGAAGGGTTCAAGCAACATAAAACTTAAAGTAACAAATTCGACCCATTGGATACCAATTAGCACAATGTCACTTTCAAGATTTTGAAGCGGACTTGCATTTTTTGAGATCCATCATGAATGCGGCAACAATTTTAAGGGATCCGAACAATAAAGAATTAGCACAATGTCATTTTCAAGATTTTAAAGTGGACTTACCTTTGAGAGCAGTAAATACCATCCAACATAGTAGTTAACATCCCCTGATAACCCCCACCCTCTTTTTTGGGCCATCTCAACTTTTTCACCCTCTTATGCCCACTCCCTGTTCTCCTTTAAACTGTTGGGCTTAGATCTGCAAAAGCTTTAATTAGCCTACCTATTTTTGCCTTTTCATTTAAGCTTCGAATCATTCCATCTGAGGACAACAAAAGAAAAAGATTGCTATCAGCTGCATTCGATCCATATTATTTGTCTTTTATTTTACGCTTTTAAGTAAGAAAAATATTTAATTGTAAAAGTATTCGTCTAAACTACCTTTTGTTTCTCCTTAAACGTCTTCCTTAATTAATAATTCGTTATTTGAATTAGTAAAGATGTATTTGAGAAAGATAAAATAAGTGATCACTTTTTTGTCTAAAACGTTAAATATTTCACGATCACCTTAGGTGGCAGTCCAAATAGATATCCTTTATTGCACCCCCATTTCAGTTCAAACTCCATAAGAGTAATTACATTGCTAATGAAAGCTTAATTAACTCTAATAACAAAGATTAAAATATCATGTTCAAGAGAAGTTCTCTCTCTCTTTTTTGGTGTTCCAAAGATCTTGTGTTCTTCCTATAAATTGTCATCACAATAATTATAATATCCTCGTTATGTTAGCTTCCTATTACTTTATGTATGTGTGCCTATTGGTATTTGTTGCACTCTGTTTCTGTTTTCAAACAACGCAAAAAGTACATATTAGCCAACAATGATACTTAATGGGACAGTTAAATTATAGTTACACTTTTTTACGAGAAAATAATAAAAATGGTCCCTTATGTTTGGGTAGGTCCAAAGTAATCCCTTAAATATACTTTTGAGCAACTTTGATTCTACAAGTTTGCTAAAAGTGAGTAGTTTGGGTCTCCATCAAATATTTTAAAAAAATTTATCTGTTAGATTTGATTAGGGAAATTGTGGAATAAACAAAAAAGAATTTAGGGGAAACTCATATTTGGAGGTCTAGATTTTATAGCTTTTGCTAATTCTTGGTCTATTTTCTAGAGTTCAGTCTAAGAGTTTTTGAGGTGCAATTTTTGCTATTTTTCGATGTCCAATACAGTATATATGTTGCATTCTCTAAAATCTGATGGAACTTTTTTGGTATTTCTAGTGAATTGTTTTCACAGTATTAATTCACTTTTGACAACTGAAAGGACCAAAACTAAGTAAAAATACAGTTAAGAGACTATTTTGAGCCTACACCCAAATATAAAAGACCATTTTTTTCATTTTCTACACTTTTTATTTTACTAATAAGAGGGTTGTTTGAGAACATGGGTTTATAGGGTGGGCAGGGTAGGTGGAGCTAAGCCTTGATTCTTTTGACTTGTTGCTATATATTTGATTTATACCTTGGTCACGTACTTGTTATGAAAAGTTAATTTTGGACTTTATTAAATCGTAATTAAAAGGCAAATGGTCTTAACTCCAACCAAATTAATTTGTAAGAGGCAAATTAAATGGTCTAAGTCAAGTAGTCAACTCCCCCTAATTAACCAAGATTATCCTTGATGTGTAAAATTAATTTGTGCGAAGATATATACTCCATTGTCAATCTGATGTATGTATTGTTTTGTTATTAAGATTCATCTTAATTAATTGTGAAGTCAAATGATCTTTGACTCTCCCTTACCATACTTATAGACCAATCGGTAAGAGGCAAATGGTCATAACTTCCCCTAACTAAAACTAAACCAAATCTTACTCAATATAGTTAATTATTCAATTAGCTAATCTTTTTTACCGTTTATATTAACACGAATTCTTAAAAATAGAAAAGAACTGTAAAAATAATAGCTAGAAAAGCAAAAGAGCAAAATAGTCATTCTTCACGTATATATTTAAGGGCCCTATATATATGTCATGCATGGCCCTTTGCTCTAAACCAAAATCAAGAAATCTCTCTTTCTCAATCTCAACTCCAATATTATATATATTCATATTCCTCCTCCTCGATCTTCCTCCCTCTTCTTCTTCTTCTCCTCCTCCTCCTCCTCCTCCTCCTCCTCCTCCTCCTTCTTCTTCTTCTTCTTCTTCTTCTTCTTCTTCTTTACTCAAAATTGAAACATCATGGAAAAACCAAGATTTTGTTGGGGAGAATGTTGTCTGGTTCGAAATCATTCTATAAAAGAGTCAGTGGCGGATCCAACCATAGGTTTTAGGGCCGTTAAACCCTATATATGTACGAAAAACAAGTACAATATATATATATATATATATATTTTAGAACCTAACTTCTGGATCCGTTACAGATCAAAGTCGATCAATCAATTTTATAATGAGTGATTTCGGACCAGGCTTCATTCCCCTCAACTCTATGAGTTTTTCATATAGTGTCATCACAACAGTACTCTAGAATTATTCATCCGTATTTTTGTCTATAGTTTTACTTTTACATACGTTGTGTGTGTGTGTGTATCCATTATTTACATTAATCACGTCATTTTTCTTGTGTGAACAGCTAAATCAGGATGATTCAAATCAAATGAAGAGATAGCGAGCCACCGGTATTTACTAAGCTATTTATCAGTATTCATGATGTGCAATTATAGTACTACTACTAGAGCATTCACTGCAACTATTCTTTCTTTTTAAAAAATTCTTCAACTATCATTTAGCTAGTGATGGTGATACTTATAGTGGCTTGTCTGTGCCATTATTGATTTTACCTAATTAGTTTATTAAATGAAAATAATGAAAAATCGATGCCTATTATCAATAACATTTTAATAAGCTATAAGGTCTTAATTCAAATAGCAAGGGACTTAAAGATTACCCCATTGGAGATCGAAACAGAACGGAGGTTGTCAAAATGTTAGAACGAGGATATTCAACATATGACAAGATTTTTTGTGATTGCAGGTAATTAATGCTCTAGCCTCTAGGTGAAGAAACTTCGATCATGCATACTTTAAGGCAGGGCAATGAAGTAGCACACCTTTTGGCTAAGGAATATCCCAAGTAGAACAAACTACATCAGCTAGTCTATTTTGCAGTTCCATCTCCATTCGTCTAGGGCAAGCTACTAGTGGATAGGGATGACACACATTTTGATAAAATCATTTCGGATAGTGTATGTACTAAACTAGTCGAACTTGGAAACCAGAATGCCTTAAGAGGCATTTCTATATGGGTTGTAATATTTCTGAACAATACTAATATTAATATAATTTAAATATTCCAGTTTCCCTAATAAAAAATAATCAAGAAATGCATGGGTACGTATGCGAGTTGCTAATTCTATTTTCAAGAGTTTCACTCTTAGCGTTTTTTTTTTTTTGTTTGTCTAATAGTGGATCAAAGAATGTGCAGGTCGCCTTGGAGTTTGTTAATTAAGGAATACTCTATAACTTTAGTCCGGCCATCTTTATTATCTTTCTATGTTTTTTACCATATTTATTGAAAATCATGGATTATGTATAGTGTGAAAATATGACTTGATTTGGCCAAAAGAGAAAGTTTGGAATAGAAACAAAAGTTGGGTTAGGTTTTCACCTTTTTATACAGTTAGGAAGAAGACTCTCTACTTTTAATCACCTTTACTTGTAGAGAGTTGCAAAGAATATGATGTTTTTGATTAGGACTTTTCTTTTCACTATTTCACTTAATGATGAATAGCTTATAGCTGCATGAGAGGCTTGAAGATATATTCTTTTATAGACTACCAATCAAAGGTTGATATTTGACTCTGCCTTTGTTTTCTTTATACAGTAATCAGTCTGAAATTCATAATTGGCTCGAATAATTTATATTTATACCGTTGAAGAGCTCACAAAAGGAGATAATACTCTTTATCAAAAGTTTTTCCATTCTCAGAGCTCAAATTTGAGACCTTTGATTAAAATTGAAGAGATTTCATCCATCCCGCCATATATATTCACTGGTAAAAGATTTGACTTTACTTGAAGTAGGAAAAATAAGTTCCATAAGAGTATTAAACACTAGTTGCCTTCTCCCTTCCGCCATCTCCCTACCACAAACCACTCCCAATCCCAGCCCCTTCACCCTGACACACACACCCTATCCCCGACCACCCCACCCAACATCCCCACCTCTCACTACTACCCCCCCCCCCTCCTCCAGCACCTTGCCTAACCCGACCTCTCGTCCTCCCACCACTCCGATCAGCTCGCATAGACTGGTTGAGTAGATTATATATATTGCTATTAGGATATGTTTCGTTTATATATTAAACACAAGAGAATAAGTATTCCTAAAAAACTCACTTATTTTTTCGCGAAAACATTTATCACGAGAAACATTTTCATTCGTACTAAACACACCCTAACACTTGGCTCCTGTTGTAAACTTTTTACTACGATTGTGGGGCATGTTTGTGTCACGTTTGCATGAAAATCTAATGCTAGCTAGACTATCATGTGGCTTTTCTCTAGACGTTAATTAATCCTGTCTTATCACCCACCTTTTGGAGATTTTCAAACTTTTAGTTAGTCAAATTAAAGAGGACAATTATTTAATTCTGTAGGGATGAGTAGTGGGGTCAAACCTTTGTCTTTGTCTAGGATCTTGAGAAAATCAATTCACATCAAGCAGCCACTAATTCAGAATTTAAATATCGTGAATTTTAAAATATACATCTAAATATAATTATATATACTTATTTTCGCACGTATATACGCGTATTCTTAATAATGCTGAATTCTATCACAACATGGTCCAATTTGATTTCTGGGTTGACTTCAAAAATTTGCATTGTATATTAGTATTTCTCTGATCTATTTGTCTATTTTAATTGATTATTCTTCTCTGTTGGAAAATGAAGTCATCTATTTTAATTGATTATGATTTATGCTCTTTGAAAAAACAAAGTGATTGGATAGGGAATAAATTTGGAGCACAGCAAAGAGTTGCATAATGGATCAATATATGTTTAGAGCAGATATTTTTTTAAGTTTTGAAAGTTTGAAACCAAATATGCTTCTTTTTAGACATAGACTCTTTCTTTTTACAAATTTTATGGTAATCCGTACGAAGAAGGAAAAAAACATATATCCAGCTCATTGATTTGCAAGAAAGTTGCTCTCTAATCAAATCAACACAAGTAATGGCGTCACTCAACATAACTTTACTTCATAAATGCACCTTTAAGTGATTTTTGTGACTCTTTTCCGCACAAGAAAGACATTTTATCCAATAATGCTTGTAAATTATTTACATAGTACTTATTCTTGGAGTAAATTATTCTTGGGAGGAGTCCTAGCTAAGTTTAAGAAATAATGTTCAAATTCTTTTACCCCTATCTCATTTATGCAAAAATGAAAACTAATTATATTTCAAGGTAGTCGAATATTTGAATATCAACAAACTTGTATTAATAGAATTTTACAAGTTATATCTTATAATCATCATTTGTAGTAACCCCCATTGGCATAAATTTTACACGTGATCACATAACTATATGGCTTCTTTTCACCAAAGTCACAAAACAATAATCTAACTGAAAAATCACAAAAAATTACCCTATTAACACAAAAGTCATTATTATCGAACTGGGGCGGAGCTAAGTGGGGCGAAGGGGGTTGGGATGAACCCACTTCATCGGAAAATTACACAATATATTCAACGTTAAAAATATTCTTATGTTTATGGATGTACATATATAATCCACTTGGCTTTATCGTGTGTTTACTTTTTCATGTTTGAACCCCTTAATGAAAATTCTGGCTCCGCCATTACTGCCTGGAAAATCCAACTTCTGATGGGTAAATCTTTTACTCCTTTTTTCTTTTTATTTTAATAAATACAAAACCTAATTAAAAGAGAAGCGTCCCAACTCCCAACCTAAAACTCATATACAAAACTTAAAATACTATTCCCTCCTATTCATATTAATTGGTGATTTTTCCTTTGGCACACCCCTTAGGAAATTACTTACTCCTCAAAATTAAAAAATATCTAAATTACCTTAAATGATTTTCATCTTAATTTTTAAGTTGCTTTGATTGTTAAACTTGAATTTAGTTTGCCGCGATTGATGACTTTTCTCTATATCTAAGTTAATCAAAAAATTACGAAACTGTTCCCACACGAAATTTTTAAGGGATAATTACACTCAGTATCAATTGGGGTACCAAGGCTACCAAATTTAGCCCATATTTGTGTTTCTTGTCCACAGTAGCCCATCTTCAGTTTAAACAAAAATTACTTTTCAAAAAATGACCCATTCCCCTCTTCCTCCCTCTCTCTCTCTCTCTCCACTGCCTCCTTCTTTTTCATTTTTTTTTTCTTAAAAAAAATTTAAACTTTTTTTTGTGGAGTTCGCAACTGCCTCCTTTTTTTAAAAAAAAAAAATTAATTTAATTTATTTATTTTTGGAGTTCGCTACTACCTCCTTTTATTTTAATTTTTTTATATTATTTTTTTAATTTTAGTTTTTTTTTTAATTTCCCATCTCCCTCTGTCACGCCGGATCTTTATTTTATTTTTTAATTTTTTTTTTATTTCCCCTCTCCCTCTGTCACGCCGGATCTTTGATGTTTGAACAGTTGGTTCTGGTGGTGGTGTTGGAGTTCGGCGGAGAACGGAACTCCGGCGATGACTGTATATGGGTGTATATGAGTGTATATGGATGTATAGTATTGTATATGGTGTACATGGATATATGGGTTATAATATTGTATATGGGTGTACATGGATATATGGGTTATAATATTGTATATGAGTGTATATATGGGTGTATTTTATTGTATAATATTGTATATGGGTGTATAATATTGTATATGAATGTATATGGGTGTATAATATTGTATACAGGTGTATATGAGTGTATATGGATATAAGGGTTATAATATTGTATATGGGTATATAATATTTGTATATAGGTGTATATGAATGTATATGGGTATATAGATTATAATTTTTGTATAATATTGTATATGAGTGTGTATGAATTATAATACTCTATTAAAACAATTTTTATAAAATAATTAATTTTTTTTTTTTTAAAAAAAAGGATGCAGTGGCGAACTCCAACAAAAAAAATATTAAAAAACGAAAGAGAAGGAGGCAGAGAGAGAGAGAGAGGAGTTTTTTTTTTTTTTTTTTTTTTTTTTTTTTTTATAAGTTTTGGCTATTTTTTTACAATGTAAGTGACCCAATTGTATATTTATGAAATTTCCTCAATTTTTAATGAGAAATAAAAATATCATGAATAATAAATAGACGTGAATAAGCAACTACTAAAATTCCCACTAATAAAAGAGGATGCCATGATCATTTTCCCATCATCTTTGTTTTTTTTTTTTTCCAATCCCAAAATTCATTTTTCCACATTCAACTCATTCTACAACGGCCAATAGTCGGCCACGTAATCAGTACAAAATCCCACGTCTTTTCCATCCTCAAAATCTCACTCTTCTTCAGCCAAAACCAAAAAAAAAAAAAAAAAAAAAAAAACAAAGATAAATAACTTCCGGGTCGTCACATTTGGTGGCTTCGGGGCAACATTCGGGTATGTTTTTGATTGGTTTTTATTGTGGGCCATATATGTTTGTGTTTGTTTTATGGAATCAGTAATTTTATGCTTATTGTGACTTGTCTTTAATTTCAATTGACAGTAAATGAAGGCCAAAAATATAACAGATGTTGTTATTTTCTAAATTGGAGTTTAAATTTTTATGTACCAACAATACCATCAGGTAAGATAAAAGGTAATTGCAGATAACTCAATTTAATATGTATTGATTGGCAACCAATAATCAAAGGCATAAATGCACTCTCGGGTTCATCTGAATCAACTACTTTTTTGACGTGGAACATAAATTTATGTTTAAAAATTCACTAAAATAGAAACATTAGGTCTGAATAATTTTAAAAATATAACGTGTTTAATGCTAAGAACTTTAAAAATTGAACCCAATGATAAATGATACTGTCTCTTGTAAATAACTTGCTGTAATAGTTAAATTACACTGATTGTTTAAAAAATCTTTATACCGTCAGTGGATATAACTTAAGCTCTTTTATTATGTGGGTCTGAAATTTTGTTTGCGTTTGTACTATATTATAGTTGTACTTTTCAATTCTTTGGGGGGTGATTTATTATTTTTGTCTTGGAAATAAAGGGATTTGCTGTGTAACAAATGCTCCTAGCAAGTGTTGGCTATGGGGAGAGCGTGCTTGGAAGTGTATGTGAAAATTCAAGTGAGTTTAGTTTACTCTACTTTTTGTTATATAGTGTATCCAAATGATTTACTTTTTAAAGTTTCGCCTTAGATCATTGAGGAGAAGTAGCCCATTTAGCATCCTCAGTGTTGAAATGCAAGGATATAGGTTTGAAAAACAGATAAAAATATACAACAACAACATACCTAGTGTAATTTTACTGGTGGGGACTGGGGAGGATAGGATGTACGCAAACCTTACCTCTACGTTTGTGGGGTGGAGAGGCTGTTTCCAATAAAAAAAACAGATAAAAACATAAAGAAAATAAAGTTCTGTCACTATTTGATGGTGTCCGGTGTGTCTGATGTATGTCGTGTTAGAATCTCACGTTGGTTAATTGTATGGGTTGCAGTATCCTTGTATTGGCTTAGACAATGCTCACCACTTGATCTAACTTTTGGGATTGAATTAGGCATAAAGTCCATTTTTATGATACCAGAGACAGACCCATCCTCGAAGTTTGGTCCATGCGTTGCAAACTTAGTATTATGGTAATAATTGTTTTGTGGGAGACAAAGAAAAAGACATATCTAGTTCACCATTGAAGATGGAATATTCTCTAGCTTAATAAACAAAGTTCAAAATTAAAACGAAGTTCGTTAGTGATTGCCTTATGATTCAGATTGCCATGGTTTAGAAAATGTGGGAGTGATAATATGTGTGTGTATCCTTTCATTAGTTAACATTTAGTCTTAATATTAGAGAGGATAATCAGAAATGCGCACTTGTGCATACCGAGGCTAACTATTTTTAATGGAAAGAGAATATGAATAAAAGAAAATATAATCACAAGACTCCCTAAATGAATAAGCAAGTTGGCTCAGAGTTTGGTGCAATGACCTTGTCTTTTAGAAGTGTATACAATATTTAAGTTTTACTCAATTTGAGAAAGTCAATAAGATATCGTTCAAAGGATCATCTTCAAAATGTTTCTATGTGAAGTCTTATTAGTATTCATTTGATTGAAAGAGGTTGAATCAAGGTCCATTTGGAAGTTACTATAGAAATAGATCACACAAGATTTTCTTTAATGATGCATAATGTGGGGAGCAAATCTTAACAACTCACCATTTAAAAGAAGTAAATGCATTGTAGTTAATGAGTGTTATATGTTCCAAAGTCACAGAGAGGTTGTGGATCATCTTCCACTGCATAACATTTTTCTTCAGAATTATGGGTCGTGATGTTCTCCAATTAATATATGGTATATGTAAAGAAATAAACGAGACAGTGTTTAGAAATTTTCTGATGATTTCTCTGTATTCACTGTTTGTCTATAAATACAAGTATAATGCAGAAAGAAAAATGTTAAAGAAAATCATTATGTACGCTTGTCTATTTCCTTCTTGTGCAGCTTTGTAACAATATACCAAACTTAGGATTCTAATTTTGGCATCTACGGCAGAAACTTCTCGTATATACAGCTGTACTTGTTTACTTTGAACGATCAGGATTGAATCCATCAATCTCCTTCCGTGTGCTCCCGATTTCTCCACGTGGCTTGGTCTTCGTAGTCATTTTATCACATTTGGATTGAGACAAAATCCTAGGTTTCTCCGACCAAGCCTCCTTCATATCTTCAGTTCTGAGTTTTTCCTCTTGTTCTCTCCATTGTTGCTCTGTAAAACTTCATAAAATGAGAGATTTGAGTGAGGATTCCCAATAATATGCAACCGGAAGTTTCAAAGGATCCTTTTTACTTCCATAAATATAATGGAGAATGAGGATTAAAAAGCAATAAGCATTTTACCATTTTTAATGTCCTGCATTTTTGCTAGTTTCGAAACTTAACACCTCGACGGATAAACTTATAAGATAAGATGTGCTCAACCTGTAAAACTATTGCTTTGTCGATAAAAACAATGAAGCGATACTAACGAGGGGTTGCTGCTTCATGGTGAAGCCATGTGTTTTAGAGAAGTGTGTGCTTCAAACAATGATGAGCGCCACTTGCCTTTTCATCTGTTACAATTCTGCCACCTGCCTCAGCATTTCTTCCAGGTGCATGTATACTTCACTCTCACTGTTCTATAAATATCGTTCAGGTGCTGGATCTGCTGTATCTAAGCAACAGTTATTACTCCAAGCAAGAATGCTTTTCTTACAATTTTTTTTTCATGTCATAGAATGTTCCGTTCATTTCTTAATTTCTATGACCTAAAAAGAAGTTGTGATTCTTATTCTGTGTGTGACATGACAGGAAGCACTATAGGTGTAGCACATCAAAAGGCTGCAGAGCGAGGGAACACATTGATAAAAGCCCAAAGGCTCAAAACCTTTTCGTGGTCGCTTATTCCGGTGAACACAAACATCCTCCACCCACTAACTGAAGCTGTCTATCTGGGCGGAGGATGGTTATGTTCACCGAGATAGGCCACCAAGCCGAAGCTGTCTCTCTGGACGCTGCACCTGCGGTGCCAAATCCAAGATTCCAGAAGGAAAAATATTGTGCCCAGAGCATTAAGCTTTACTTCTTCGTCATCCAAAGGCTCTTGACGTTCAAGTGCTTCTCCAATTAGCCCCAAAACGCCTGAAATCCAGAGCATGTCACCTAATAAGAAAATAGAAATGGTAGCTGAGGAGGAGAAAGTTGTTCTGATTCCGAACAAATTCGTGAGTGATGATATTCTCAAGAGTGTACTTTTCTTTGTGTTAATGCAATGAGTGATTTTATTGAAATTAAATTGATCCGGAAATTTTTCATAACTGACAAATTTATGGTCCATGACATTAACTGGTTTTGAGTTTGATTTTATGATATGTGCCTTCTTCCTCTCAGGAATCCTGTTGCCGTTTAACTGCATCCAAACGGTCATTTGAGAGTTGGAATTTGGCATGAAAAATCTTGCTTTGTGTTCTAGAGGCTGGGATATGTGTGTTTAAATTACTGTTTTATTTTGATGTTTCCAGAATGGTGGGCGATTATGGTGAGCTTTATAGACATTTTAATTGGTGCAACACATTTGGTACTTTACAGATCAACACATCACTTTAATAAAGTTACGTCAGATTTGGACCCAGATACCAAATTCTTAATGAACTTTGTGGTACGAAAGATGTGTTGATTATTTCATCTATATTTGGCAAACCATATTCATCGGGTTTTCTCTGTGTTTTGCTATATGGTTTTGTTCATCAGATGGGCCCAACGGTGTACCAGAGCATAGATGAAATCTGCTGCAGCGTTTAACATATCCAGCTTCGCAAGGCTGGGGATTCGTCACAGGATGTGGGAACTGTCAACAAGTTGGCACAGCGGCTTCAGAGCATATCAGACCGTGAAGAATTCAGAGGCAGCGGTTTTGAGGCATGCGATGATGGCACGAATCACTTCAAAAATATCATCTGATGAAGGTGCAGGTACTTTGGAGCGAGTCTCTGGTGAAGAAGATAAACGTGAAACGATATCCAAGGTCAGAGAGGAGGTGGTGGCCTCAACTGGAGATGGATGGTTAATCGGCAGAACCGGGGCTGTAGTTTGCAGAAATATCTTCAAAAATTGTGTTTGATTTCCTCCGCAATCATAACACTAGGCGCGAGGTACATTTAATTTTTACTAAGAGCAAATTATAAAATACATACTTCTTCCACTTGAATTTAATTTGTCATTAGTTGCTAATTACTATTTTGGACAATTCATATAATCCTTGCCAGTTTTCTCAAACATTTGGTTACATTATGAAGTTTTTATTCATAAAGATCAGTCATTTTGTTTCTGAATATCTAAAATTCTATAATAGTAACATAATTGAATGTTATTACAGTGAGACATTCTCTTGAATGGGGGTGATATTCATGAAGTTGCTCATATTGCTAGTGGCAGGGAAACAAGCAACCGTGTCTCCTTATTGAGAGTCAACGTAAGGACATTTAAATCTTCAATTTTACTTTCTTTCCCCATAGTTTGATTTATGACACTTAATGTTTTATTAATGTGTCGAAGAAATAACGTGAGAATTCCAATAATTGTTTCATGAATTGCAGAGTCTAAACTCAGCTCAAAGCGACATGTTGATGTTTAGAGAAAGTAGCACTGATCGAACAGGGTCCTTAGTTGTTAATGCACCTATTGATGTTCCTGCTATACTGTTTGTGGGCAGCTGTTATAGGCAGTTGTTAGTTTTATAAACTAGGTTTCACGAACTCCACGAGGATCATTAATCTCATCATGGTTTCAAATGGACACACAATTCTCGTGTTCTTAATTTGTGAAGTTATGATTTCATATAGAGACGCCAAGACCTCATGCAATAAAACCTTCCAAAACAATATTGAGATTCTACTGATTCAGAACTGAAAACTGCTACAGGGGCGTTATGGCACAAAGCACTACAAAATATCATCTGATGAAGGTAATTTGGAGTGAGTCTCTGGTGAAGAAGATAAATCTGAGAATATCAATATCCAGGGTCAGAGAGGAGCAATTACATCAACTGGAAATGGGTGGCTATCTATTTGCAGGATCATGCTATTTTTCTCTGTATAATTCCAATTCTAGTCCGAAGGGACGGGAATAGAGCCTAACTAATGTATTAGATCATTTGACAAGCAGCACAAACAGTGGCGGACCTAGGATTTAAGAGTCGTGTGTGCCTCATTAAATTTAATAAAATAAAATCCTGAGCAAAGATTCGAACCCAAGTTCCCTGGTCACCCAAATCTTTAAAGTTCCACCTGGAAAGCAAAGCACCCAGCTGTGTTTTTTATTTCTAGGGTGCTTTTCGAGTTTTTCTACCCAATTTTCATATATTTTTTATATAACTATATCTAGACTACGTCGAGTTTAACGGGTGCTGGAGCACCATTACATTGGGCATAAGTCCGCCCCTGAGCACAAAGATCAGATTGTTCACTGCTCTCTGACTGTAATAACATTTCCATGTATAGACTGTATCTTATGTTGATATCAAAATTGTGATATGAAAATTAAACGTTGGAATTGCTAATATTATCTTGAGTCAAAGTTGGAGGTACACTATTGTAATAAGTGATATAGTACATAGGTTGTGAACTCTTACTATTTCTTCAAAATTGTACCGCCATAGAAGTGGCCAATTATTGTACATTTGTTTGCTAAGTCAGGTAATTTAATAACCCGCTTGTGATCCTGTCATAACACACAAACAAGGGAAGGCCTCATCGAAGGCCTTTATGGCGAAAAGAACCTACAATTTTAGTAACACATACTCGCTCTGTTTCAAAAAAATAAAGTAATATGATTCAATGTAGACTTGACATTGATTTGATTTTATTTCATGAAATAAATTCACATGTTTAAATATAAATTAAAATACAATAAGTTGTAATTTATTAAAATGTTTGACAAATAATTTAGCCGAAGAAAGAATTATTTAATTCTCTAAATATCATATCATATAATACTATACTAAAAGTGGGAAGCCTCATAGTTGAAAGTTGGATTGCGATAATACTCTTCAAAAGTTAATCGACCAAAATACCCTTCACTCAAATATTACTCCTATTATATTTTGTACAAGAAAGTAAATTTATCTTCCAATAAATAATAAATAAATACTTATAAAAGTAAAGTCTCTAAATTCAATGAATGAAATAAACCATTTCCCCGTAATTGTTTCTTTGTTGTCTTTTCCTCTTCTCTTATTTAAGGCATTTAAACATAATAACTATTTAAACATAGTAATAACCATCGCATTAAACTAAATTAATAGAGGTATGTTAAGAGTCCTATTTCTAAATCCTTTTTTGTCTCTTGCATTGTCCCCGTTCAGAATTGTGTGAGAAGAGGAGAAATCAGCTAATAACACATGATGTTGTGGGAGTTCCAGCAATATTGGAGTGCATAAAACCTTTTAGTTGTGAACAAAATCTCAAGGTAGTTTATCTTGTTTTTATTTTCTCTTCATCAAAAAATTTGGTTGCTTATAAAATTATAGTCACTGATGTATTTTCTATTTTAATTACTATACTTGAAATCATCTCAAGGTCGTTTTTACCTTTAGTTGCAGCAAACTAACGCAGTGTATTCTATTTTCACAGTCTTGTGTCGCTCCTGATCATCTTTCTTTCATTTTCTTTTAATTGCTACCAAGTTTGGAATTCTAGCATTGTTGTCGAGGGCAAGGTTAAATATTATGTTGCCTGATGAACTCTTCATGTATCCTCTTTATTATTTTTTGTTCATTTGTCTTCCGCTTACCCATGTGTTTTTTCTATAATTACTTGGGGGTTTTAAATATATAAATTTGATTTGTGTTTGTATGTACGAATGTAGTATTTTATCATAATTAACCATTCAGTTGTCAATCCATTTAAAATGTAGTATTTAGAGGTAGCTTAGTGAACAGAGATGTATCTTTTTTTGTCATTGTCGTGTTATAACTTCAATTTCATTGTATGTTTTTGTATTTATTTCTTTTATCGTTATCTTCTTTGAATTTTGGGAGATTGCGAGGTTGAAACTTTGAAATGTGATTGCGTGGACTTGACTAAGTAAACCGGATTATTTAATTAGTGAGTGCAAGTTATTTTAATTTTAGTTCAATTTTGTTCTTCGAAGGAAGTATTTCAAAATATGAACAAACTATCGTACTATTTAACGGAATGGATATAGTATAGAGACACGTACACCCTCCCCCTCCGCCCACGCACACACACTCGCCTACCCCACCTGTATGCCCTGCACCCCCTACCCCACCCTTCGCTCATCCCCACCACTAGAAGTTGTACTCCGAATCAAAGGCACACTCAGGATTTTAAGACAACGAGGGCACTATTATCTTAATATAAATGTCAGCAAAATTTTTAATGACGATTGAAGTGATAATACGTTATTTACCGATCACTAATAAATAAGAAGAAATGGGAAAGATATAAGATATATAATCAAATATGTGTAATAAATAAAATTTAATACATAAGAAGTAATGAAAGAGATAATAATACAAGCAAAGGCCACAAGAATACGCGCGATGACAATTCATGTCAATCCTAGCTGGTACCATTTAACGCTTATTGTTTTCCTAAAAATAGGCTCAAAAAAATAATTAAAAGTACATTCTGATTGATCCTGACGATACGTGTAAGGAAGCCGTAGTTACAACCAACGTGTCCAAAGATACTTTCATTTATTAGAGTGCACAATTAAATATATACTCGATACACATATATATACATAATTTTTTTCGAAGGGTAGGAGTGTAAATTTGGATCCGCCTCTGCTCCGAATTCAAAATTCTCACAGTGTTTTGATTTGAGTATATGCAAATACTCTAAAAATGATACTTTCCAACATATTTTCCCAAGAGAACATTTTTGTCATACCAAACCCACCTAAAATCTCACTCTCTTCTTTAGCCAAAACTTGAAGAAAAACCAAAAAACAAAAAACTTTGTTTTGTTTAACACTTTGTTCCCGCCATTAAAAATGTTTTCAACTTCCGGTATAAGCTGAACCGGTTCATCTGGCCCCTCTTCCCGGTTTAAATGCTCATTCCTGGTCGTCACATTTTGGTGGGCTCGGGTCGAAATTCGGGTCAGGATTCGGTTTTGTTACCGGAAGGGTACAATGCTACTGTGAACAAGTATGTTTTCGATTGGTTCTTATTGTAGGTCTTACATGTTTGTGTTTATGTAATTTTATAGCATAAAAGATAATTTTAACCTTATATATATATATATATATATAGCGTAATTTTTCGATTTCCTTCTGCCCCTGGGTGTAATTTTGTTCTGCAGAAAAGATATACTCTCTCCATCTCAATTTATACGACACTCTTTCTTTTTTAGTTGGTTCAAAAAAGAAGACATATTTCTATATTTACAGCAACAATTCTTCTTTAAATTTTACGATTTATTTTAAACCATAAGTTTTAAAAGTGTTTACTTCTTAAACTTTTACGCCTCAAATAAACACCTCATGTAAATGGGACAGGGCAGAGTAGATCGCATTTAAATTTTAGAGTTCAATCTTAAGATTTTTAGTATTAAAACCATTATATTTTTAAAGTTATAAGTTCATATTCTTAAAGTTATGAGTTTAACTTATGCTCCACGACGAAAGTTCGGGGTTTAATTGAACCCCACTTGCTATACACCACTGGGGAGTAGCTTATAGGGTGATTGACTTCTTAATAAAAATGAAGGCCCCGAAAATTCTGTTGTTTACTTTACTATCGAGTTAAAGTTTTATGTACTAACTTTACCATCAGGTCAGTTAAAAAGTTATTGCAGTTAACTCAATTTAATAAGTATTGATTGGTAACCAAAAATAAAGGATATATAACTCGCTATATAATAGTTAAGTACTGATGGTTTAAAAAATCTTTTTAGTTCATTTAGAAATCGATAAAAGCTTCATACAAGATTATGCATACTAACATTGAATTAGAAGTACGATAGACTGTTAGAAATATAGCAGAGTAGGTGTGATGTTGTCATCACTCATCAGCTTAAGATATCTGAAATTCTTGGTCACTTATTATTTTTTTTTTTTAATCAACACAACCTACAACCTGTTGACACATTCAAATAAAAGGGGTTTTTGGAGACGAAAGAAGTTCTTCAAGAGTCGAAAGATATTTTGCAGAAATGGAAGGCTTTTAATATTGTCTTATTTAATAAACGAGAGCTTGATGCCTTGGATTTATCGGAAAACTTGGTGAGTGCAAGGTTGGTGCATTCAATGAATTTTACTAGAAAAGTAAATGGAGAGTCCTAAGCCGATTTCTTTATGGATTTCTGGACCTCTCTTATTTTGTTTCATGCGATTACAAAAGCAGATACCGTAAATCTACCAAGATTACGTAGAAGTAATGAAGTGATAATTTGGTGATGTTTTGACAAGCTGATGGCTGTAGTTTTGTTTGCAAATAGGGCAACTACATGCTTCACCCATTTTTTTATGATTGGTTTGTATTCAAACATTTGCATCCTTTTTCGTGTTTTGACGAGTGTCATGCACATCTCCCATTGGATCATCAACTCTATATAAACGAGTAATGGGGAGAGCATGCATTGGACGACGCCACGCGGGCCTGTCAATTAAATGAAGACAAAACTAAGCATCCAATAAATGATTATAATTCAAGGGAGAAGTACGATCCTCATGATCTTTGCACGATTTGTGTGTGTGTTTTAATGGGTTTTGTCTCAATGACCCCTTTACTTCCTCGAGGCAGTTAGGGTAATGGTGCTGTCAAAGTCGTTGTAATCTCTCTACAACAGTGCGTCGCTTAGGGGCGGGGGGTTGAACGTTGAAGAATGGTATTTTTAGTTTCTTTATTTTTCCTTTTCTTACACTTTTTAAGAGAAAAAACTGATGAAACGAATGCGACGATAGACAACCATAATGGCTCGGTGCCACTTGCCTTTGTCTTTAGCTTTTGATTATTTCTTGGACGCAATGGTCATTTCCAGGAAATTAGATTTTGGATTTATTATGCAGATCAGGACTTTTTCTTGTGTACTTCAAAGACCGATCTTCGTGATCTTTGCACGTTCTTCGCACAGAACTTTTGCTAGTTTGCCTTTGTATTTTGTTTTTGATTATTTCTTGGACGCAATGGTCATTTCGGGGAGATAAGATTTTGGCCTTGTTCTGCAGGTCATAACATTTTCTTGTATACTTTAAAGCACCATCCTCGGGATCTTTACATGCATGGAACTTTCGTGAGGAGTGCCACTTGCATTTTTCGCCCGTTACAACTCTGCCACTTGCATTCGCACACTTTATTTTCACTGGTCCATGAATACATATTCATGAACAAAATTGGGTACCTGTTTAACAGTGAGAGGGGCTTGTTTTCTGAGAAGTTGAAGAACGGCTTGACCTCTTTCTTTGTCTTTGTGTTAGTTGATCTGATCTTTTTTCCCATTTCTCAATAAGACAAAGACTAATTCTGGTTACTGTTTTCTTGTAACTATTGGTATCAAAATCTTAATAGTCAAAAGTTTGAGACAGATTATAAACAAAAATTAATTACATAAATTTTGAAAAACAATATAATATATAATTCAATCAAAAATCAGATTATCAAAATCTTAATAGTCAAAAGTTTGAGACAGATTATAAACAGTTACATAAATTTTGAAAGACTAATTCTTGTTACTGTTTTCTTGTAACTATTGGTTGGTCAACTGGAATAGAGAAAAGATGAATCTATCAAGAAACAAGAGAATATAGAGACAGAGATACTGCTTTTCTTCTTTACGCAACCATTTGAAAAACAGTGTGACAATAAGATGGAGAAAGCAATTTCTAGTGTTAAATAAGTAGAGTGAAATATTAAAGAGAAAAAGAGAGCCCGTATCTATAGGCGTGATGAAAGCCGTTAAATGAAGGCTACCAAAGGTCAACAGTGCCAATGACGGCTTGAAAGCAAGGCCTTATTTGAGGAGCTGTAGCAAATTTTGCATCCTTTCAGTGTCCAATTTCAAGGTAAGAAAGAATGAAAGGCAAATTGATATAAATGACCATTTGATGAGAATCTTCCAAAGATTACCCCTGACTTAAATAGACGGGTAGTGGAACAAAAATGACTCAGTTCAATGCATTAACCATTATTTACGTCTCCCTTAGTAATTCAAGATCCTGAAAATTACACAAAAATGGTTTTACAAGAATACAGGTGGACGTGCAGGGCAGCGTGCATTGGTCGTGCGCCACGGGGGCCTGCCCTGTGCGTTCCCTTGATCTCCTAATGTTTAGCTAGTAAATTGAAAACTATAGGCACTTTGCCTTCATGTTGGTTATCATTTTCGTAGGAAAAACATTGCATGGTAAAATCAGAGTTTTGGGAATTATACCTTTGGATTTAGTTTTTGATTATTTCTTGGATGCAATGGTCATTTCACAGGAGATTAGGTTTTGGCTGTATTCTGCAGATCAGGACGTTTTTTTGTTTACTTCAAAGCACGATCCTTGTGATCTTTGCATGCACGGAACTTTCGTGAGGAGTGCCACTTTCCTTTTCATCCCTTACAACTCTGCCACTTGCATTAGCATACTTCATTTTCACTGGTCTATAAATACATATTCATGAACAAAAATTGGGTACTGTTACAATGTACATAGACACATTTTCGTAGATAGCACAATCATAGATAGAGATATTTAGAGATTTGCTTATTTTGTTTCCTTAGATAGATTTGCTTGTACACATATAAATAACTCTCAGTCTTGGAATAATATGTGAACTGAGATTGCTCCATTGTCTCTGTATTTTTACATGATATCAGAGCTGCTAGGGTTCAAAATCGTTGTTCAGAACCTTTTGGCACCCTGAGAGGAGGTCTCGGCTATTTGGGTCACCCTAAGGAGTGACCAGTTTATCTCACCAGCACCATAAGAAGAGACAAAAGGAGATTTCCAGCAAGAGCCATCTCCAGTTTCACTCGCCGATGATTTTGGCTTGCTGCTCCGGTATCGCCTCATCATTCACGACATGTTCTGGTACTAAAATTCTGTTTGGAAGGTCTTTTCTTCACTTCCTTTTTTGTCTACAGCGTAGCTCTTTGAAAGATCTTTTCTGATATCTTCTTCCAACCACCATATCTTTTCTGATATCTTCTTCCAACACGTTTTCTTGTATACTTTCAAGCACGATCCTCGTGATCTTTGCACGATCTTCGCACGGAACTTTCGCGAGGAGTGTCATTTGCCTTTATCTTTAGTTTTTGATTATTTCTTGATGCAATGGTCACTTTCCAGGAGATTAGACTTTGGATTTACTCTACGACGTTTTTTGTGTATACTCCAAATCACGATCCTCGTGATCTTTGCATGCACGGAACTTCCGTGAGGAGTGCCACTAGCTTTTCACCCCTTACAACTCTGCCACTTGCATTAGCACACTTCCTTTTCGCTGGTCTATAAATATGTATTCATGAACAAAAATTGGGTACTGTTACAATGTACATAGACACATTGTCGTAGATAGCACAATCATAGATAGAGATATTTAGGAATTTGCTTATTTTGCTTGTACACAATGGTCATTTCCAGGAGATTAGATTTTGGCTTTATTCTGCAGATCAGAACGTTTTCTTGTATACTTTAAAGTATGATCCTCGTGATCTTTGCACGATTTATGTGTGGGTTTTAATGGGTTTTGTCTCAACGACCCCTTTACTTCCTCGAGGCGGTTAGGGTAATGGTGCTGTAGAAGTCGTCGTTATCTCTCTACAACAGTGCGTCGCTTGGGGGGCGGGGGATTGAACTTTAAAGAATGGTCTTTTTTAGTTTCTTTATTTTTCCTTTTCTTACACTTTTTAAGAGAAAAAACCGATGAAACGAATGCGGCGATAGACAACCATAATGGCTTGGTGCCACTTTCCTTTGTCTTTAGTTTTTGATTATTTCTTGGACGCAATGGTCATTTCCAGGAGATTAGATTTTGGATTTATTATGCAGATCAGGACGTTTTCTTGTGTACTTCAAAGACCGATCCTCGTGATCTTTGCACGTTCTTCGCACGGAACTTTTGCGAGTTTGCCTTTATCTTTTTTTTTTTTTTTTTTTTTTTTTTGGACGCAATGGTCATTTCCGGGAGATTAGATTTTGGCCTTATTCTGCAGGTCATAACGTTTTCTTGTATACTTTAAAGCACCATCCTCATGATCTTTGCATGCACGGAACTTTCGTGAGGAGTGCCACTTGCCCTTTTCGCCCGTTACAACTCTGCCACTTGCATTAGCACACTTTATTTTCACTTGTCTATGAATACTTATTCATGAACAAAAATTGGGTACCTGTTTAACAGTGAGAAGTGAGAGGGGCTTGTTTTCTGAGAAGTTGAAAAACAGCTTGACCTCTTTCTTTGTCTTTGTGTTCGTTGATCTGATCTTTTTTTTCCTATTTCTCAATAAGACAAAGACTAAGTCTGGTTACTGTTTTCTTGTAACTATTGGTATCAAAATCTTAATAGTCAAAAGTTTGAGACAGATTATAAACAAAAATTAATTACATAAATTTTGAAAACACAGATTATAAACAAAAATTAATTACATAAATTTTGAAAAACAATATAATATATAATTCAATCAAAAACCAGATTATCAAATCTTAATAGTCAAAAGTTTGAGACAGATTATAATAAAAAATTAATTACATAAATTTTGAAAGACTAATTCTGGTTACTGTTTTCTTGCAACTATTGGTTGGTCAACTGGAATAGAGAAAAGATGAATCTATCAAGAAACAAGAGAATATAGAGACAGAGATACTACTTTTCTACTTTACGCAACCATTTGAAAAACAGTGTGATAATAAGATGGAGAAAGTAATTTCTAGTGTTAAATAATTAGAGTGAATTATTAAAGAGAGAGAGAGCTCGTATTTATAGGCGTGAAGGAATGCGTTAGATGAAGGCTACCAAAGGTCAATAGAGCCAATGGCTGCTTGAAAGCAGGCCTTATTTGAGGAGCAGTAGAACATTTAGCATCCTCTTAGTGTTCAATTTCAAGGTAAGAAAGAATGAAAGGCAAATTGATATAAATGACCATTTGCTGTGAATCTTCCAAAGATTACCGCTGACTTAAATAGACGGGTAGTGGAACAGAAACGACTATGTTCAATGCATGAACCACTATTTACCTCTCTCGTATTAATTCAAGATCCTGAAAATTACGAAAATGGTTTTCCAGGTATCCACAGGGCCGTGCAGGGTAGCGTGCATTGGTTGTGCCCCACGCGGGCCTGCCCTGTGTGTTCCCTTAATCTCCTGATGTTTAGCTAGTAAATTGAACACTATAGATGCTTTGCCTTCATGTTGGTTATCATTTTCGTTGGAAAAACATTGCGTGGTAAAATCAGAGTTTTTGGGAATTATACCTTTGGCTTTAGTTTTTGATTATTCCTTGGATGCAATGGTCATTTCCTGGGAGATTAGGTTTTGGCTTTATTTCTGCAGATCAGGACGTTTTTTGTATACTTCAAATCACGATCCTCGTGATCTTTGCATGCACGGAACTTTCGTGAGGAGTGCCACTTTCCTTTTCGTCCGTTACAACTCTGCTGAAGCATCTGCATTTCTTCCAGATGCATGCACACTTCATTTTTGCTGTTCTATAAATATCATTCAGGTGCTGGATCCAAGCAAGAACTCTTTTCTTATCAGTATGTCTCCTTCCCTCTGTCCCTGAACATCCATAGTCTAACCTTTCTCTCTTTACCAGAGACTCGCCCCCAAAAATCTGTGTCATCATCAGATTTTTTTTTTTTTTTTTTGACATCTGCTATCAGCTTTCCTTTACTTGGTATATCTCTGCTACCAGAGCTTGTGAGAATTCTGAGGAAATTGAGTGCATTGATTGTCCAGAGAGTTTCCTAATATGTTTTTGCCGATAAAGATTTATCTGATGCATACAAGGTTGGCAGCTTAATTGTGTGTAAAGATTCCTACACAATATTTGTTTTACTCAATTTGAGTAAGTCAATAAGTTATCATTGACAGGATCATCTTCAAAATGTTTCTATGTGAAGTCATATTACTATCATTTTATTGAAAGAGGTGAATCAAGGTCCATTTGGATGTTACTATAGAAATAGACCACATACAAGATTTTCTTTAATGATGCGTATCTTAACAACTCACCGTTTAAAAAGAAGAAAATGCATTGTAGTTAATTAGTGTTGCATGTTCCAAAGTCAGGGATCGTTAGGATGTGGATCATTTTCCACTGCATAAAAAAATTTCTTCAGAATTCTTGTCCGTGTGAAGATTCGCCAAAATTAAAGACTGAAATGAAGGAGATCGGATTGAAATAATTTTCTGTTTGTTTATTCCCTTTGTATGCACAGCTATATATAACAATCTAGCTAAGAATAAAAGAATATTTCTTGCACACATGTCTATTTTGTATTGGCTAAAGATCTAACAAACTAACTAGTTGTCTTGTGCTGATCACGTGACAGCATCTTCCTTCGTTTCCATCGAAAGACTGGTATTAGTGCCAGCACATGTTGATCGAACAGCTGGTAGTGTGCCAGATGTTTTGTCTGGACGAAACATTTTAACACCGGGTGCCAAAATCCCTTTTGAATTAGCTTTCCCTTTGGTTAAATGCATCGCCTTCTTCCTTTCTTCCGTTTCTGTTTTCTCACGATCATGGAGGAACTATGAAGAATCACCATTGTTTTCAACACCGTGATGTTCTCCATTTTCAACAATTAATAGGTGGATCCTTGAACAGTAATTCCAACTAGTGAAGATATGGTATATGCAACAGGTATTGTGTTATTCTGCAGATCAGGACGCATGATACTAGTGATTTTTGCCTGCACCGAACTTTGGTGAGGAGTGCCACTTGCCTTTTCATGCGTTACAACTCTGCCACTTGCATCAGCATTTCTTCCAGATACATGCACACTTCACTTTCACTGTTGTATCAATATCGTTCGTTCAGGTGCTGGATCCAAGCAACACTTGTTACTCCAACCAGTATATTTCCTTCAGTTATATCATTGCCTTCCGTCTGTCCCTGAACATCCATAGTCTGACCTTTCTCTTCTTCACCAGAGACTCGCTCCAAAGAATCAGTGACTTCTCTGGTACCAGTGCTTGTGAGGAAATTGAGTGCATTGATTGTCCAGAAAGTTATGCAGAAATAAAGGGGTTTCTGGAGAAGAAAGAAGTTCTTCAAGGTTCGAAAAGATATTTTGCAGAAATAGAAGGCTTTCAATATTGTCTTATTTAATAACCTCGAGCTTGATGCCTTGGATTTATCAGAAAACTTGGTGCGTGCAAGGTTGGTGCATTCAATGAATTTTACTACAAAAGCAAATGGAGAATCCTAAGCTGATTTCATTATGGATTTCTGGACCTCTCTCTTATTTCGGCGGCAAAAACGGCAGCCTTTGAACACCTTTATGTAGAACTAGAGGACAGAGGTGGGGATAAGAAGTTGTTCAGGCTTGCCAAGGCAAGAGAGAGGAAGGCACGCGATCTGGATCAAGTGAAGTGCATCAAGGACGAGGATGGCAAAGTGTTGGTAGAGGAAGCTCACATTAGACGGAGATGGCAGTCATACTTTCATAAGCTCTTGAACGAAGAAGGGGACAAAGACATTGTGTTAGGGGATTTGGAGTACTCTGATAGGCGTCACGACTTTGGATATTATAGGAGTATAAAGGTTGAGGAGGTTAAGGGAGTTGTTCGTAGAATGCTCAAGGGAAGAGCGACCAGACCTGATGAGATTCCTGGAGAATTTTGGAAGAGTGCAGGCAGGGTAGGCTTGGAGTGGCTGACTGGGTTGTTTAATGTCATTTTCAAGACAACGAAGATGCCGAAGAATGGAGGTGGAGTACAATGATTCCCTTGTACGAAACAAGGGCGACATTCGAAGGCTGCGACAACTATAGAGGTATCAAGCTACTAAGTCACACTATGAAAGTGTGGGAAAGGGTGGTAGAGATGAGGGTGAGGAGAGGTGTGTCTATTTCAGAGAACCAGTTCGGATTCATGCCGGGGCCCTCGACTACAGAAGCCACATAGTACTCATCGACCTAGAAAAGGCTCACGACAAAGTGCCAAGAGAGGTCCTATGGAGATGCTTGGAGGCTAAAGGTGTACCTGTGGTGTACATTAGAGCGATAAAGGACATGTATGATGGAGCCAAGACCAGGGTAAGGACCGTAGGAGGAGACTCGGAGCACTTTCCAATTCTGATGGGGTTGCATCAGGGACCAGCTCTTAGCCCCTTTCTATTTGCCTTAGTGATGGATGGATTGACTCGACAAATACAAGGTGAGGTGCCTTGGTGTATGTTGTTCGCGGATGACATAGTCTTGATTGACGAGACTCGCAGCAGAGTTAATGCTAAGCTGAAGGGCTGGAGACGGACGTTGGAGTCTAAAGAATTTAAATTGAATAGGACCAAGACAAAATACTTGGAGTGCAGGCTCAGTGGCGTACCACATGAGGCTGACGAGGAAGTGAGGCTTGGTACCCAGGCCATCCAAACGAAAGGAAGTTTCAAGTATCTTGGGTCTATTATACAGGGAGATGGGGATATCGACGATGATGTTTCACATCGTATTGGTGCAGGGTGGATGAAATGGAGGCTCGCTTTCAGAGTGCTGTGTGACAAGAAAGTGCCACCAAAACTTAAGGGCAAGTTCTACAAAGTGGTGGTTAGACCGACTTTATTGTACGGGGCGGAGTGTTGGCTAGTCAAGAACTCTCACATTCAGAAGATGAAAGTCGCGGAAATGCGAATGCTGCGATGGATGTGTGGGCACACTAGGAGGGATAGAATTAGGATGAAGATATTCGGGACAAGGTGGGAGTGGCATCGGTGGAGGACAAGATGTGGGAAGCGAGGCTGAGATGGGTTGGGCATGTGAAGAGGAGAGACACAGATGCTCCAGTGCATAGGTGTGAGACGTTGGCTTTGGACGGTTTCGGGAGAGGTAGAGGGTAGGCCGAAGAAGTATTGGGGAGAGAGAGGTGATTAGACGGGACATGGAGCGAGTTTCGACTTCCGAGGACATGACCTTAGATAGGAGGTTGTAGAGGACTCAAATTAGGATAGAAGGCTAGGAGGTAGTCTTGCTTATCCTTTCGTCCTACTAGTTGTAGTTTTGCTCATTCGTTTATTGCCATTTGATTTCGGCTTATATTTGTTAGGCCTTGTACTTCGATTATCTTATTTATCTATGGTAGCTACTGCTCCTTTCTTTCCAGACTGCTCTATCATGACTTTCTCGCTTTTGTTATTCCTCGTTTTCATATTGTTTTGATATGCTTGTCCCTATCTGAACTTTTTGTCTTGTTCTCTCTTGAGCCGAGGGTCTTTCGGAAACAGCATCCCTACCTTTCAAGGTGGGGGTAAGGTCTGCGTACACTCTACCCTCCCCAGACCCCACATTGTGGGATTCTACTGGGTATGTTGTTGTTGTTGTCTCTTATTTTGTTTCATCCGGTTACAAAAGTAGATACGGTAAATCTACCAAGATTATATAGAAGTAATGAAGTGATAATTTCGTGATGTTTTGACAACCAGAGGGCTGCAGTTTTGATTGCAAATGTGGAAACTGCATGCTTCACCCTTTTTTCGGATTGGTTTGTATTCAAACATCTGCACATGCATATCATCCTGTTGGATCATCAACTTTATATAATCGTGTAATGGGGAGAGTGTGCATCTAAGGTGCTCGGACTCTTCACTTTCGGTGCCGCACGTGTGTCGACATGACATGGGTGTGAGACTGTGAGTCTGGGTGTGAAATCCATACCGGATATGGTCAACCAATTTTGGGTACTTTGACCAAAATAGACGGAGAAATTTGAGACAGATACAATGATTTATGTCATCAAAACAAAAGCTAAGATAAGTGGTACCTTTTCAAAAAAAAAAAAAAACTAAGGTGAAATTGAAGAAAATGGAATATCCTGTATATAGAAATTGCTATGTCAATCCTTTTCCTCATATCTCCTTCTATGATTCTCCTCTTGATCAATATTTTCTCCTCGGAATACCTTGTAAGTTTTCCACATAATATCTCAGACATGTAACTGTATTTTTAGATATTTGAATTTTTTTAGCTGAATCCCCGTACCCATATCCATACCTGGATCCATACCCCCAAATCTTAAAATTTGGATCATGAAGGATCCGACGTCTAGATCCGCACCTGTATCAGACACCCGTGCCCGAGTCCGAGCAACTTAGGCGTGCACTGGCAGTGCGCCACGCGGGCCTGCCCTGTGCCTTCCCTTATATCAACATGTTTAGCTAGTAAATTGAACACTATAGGTGCTTTGCCTTCACGTTGGTTATCATTTTCATTGGAAAAACATTGCGTGGTAAAATCAGAGTGTTGGGGACTATACTGTTGGCTTTAGTTTTTTATTGTTTCTTGGATGCATTGGTCATTTTCCAGGAGATTAGAATGTGGCTTTATTCTGCAGATCAGGACGTCTTTTTGTATTACTTCAAAGCACGATCCTCATGTTCTTTGCACGGAAATTCCGTGAGGAGTGCCACTTGTGTTTTCATCCGTTACAACTCTGCTACTTGCATCAACGTTTCTATAAATATCGTTTAGGTGCTGGATATGCTGGATCCAAGCGACACTTATTATTCCTTAAGTAACTAACCGTTTCCAGTTATTCCGCTGCCTTCCCTCTTCCCTGAACATCTGTAGTCTAACCTATCTCTTTTTCACCAGAGACTCGTTCCAAAGAACAGGGGCTTCATCAGATGAAATAATTCCAACTAGTGAAGAAATGGTACGTGCAACCGGTATTGTGTTATGTTTATTATAATTTCCTTTTATGTATCAGGTGGAATTTTGCTTAGATATATGTTACTCTAAATTTTAGTATCCTTGTATACAAACAGTTTTCAGTTTTATGGGAAGTTTCTATTGTAAAGCATTTAACTGCACGTTTGTGTGTGTTAAAATATTTGGCTCCTTATTTAATCCCCATCCCATTTCCTTCTTTTAGCCTTTCTCCAGGTTCAGGTGATAGGGTATCTATAGAGGATGGAGGTCTAGAACATTGTTAAAGTATTTGCATATAATGTTTAGCTAGTAAATTGAACACTATAGGTGCTTTGCCTTCATGTTGGTTATCATTTTAGTGTTTGATCATTTCTTGAATGCAATGGTCATTTTCCAGGAGATTCAATTTTGGCTTTCAGAACGTTTTCTTGTATACTTTAAAGCACGATCCTCGTGATCTTTCCACGGAACTTTTGCGAGGAGTGCCACTTGTGTTTTTCTTTAGTTTTTTTATTATTTCTTGGACGCAATGGTCATTTCCAGGAGATGTCCTGCATTTTTGCTAGTTTCAAAACTTAAGACCTTGACGGATAAATTTATAAGATAAGCGCTCAACCAGTAAAGCTATTGCTTTGTCGATTAAAACAATGAAGCGAGACGAACGTGGGGTTACCGCTTTATGGTGAAGCCATGTGCTTTAGAGAAGTGCGTGCTTCAAACAATGAGGAGTGCCACTCGCCTTTTCATCTGTTACAACTCTGCCACTTGCATCAGCATTTCTTCCAGGTGCATGCACACTTCACTCTCACTGTTCTATAAATATCGTTCAGGTGCTGGATCAAGAAACGCTTGTTACTCCAATCAAGAATGCTTTTCTTACAAGTATATCTCCTTCAGTAATAACCCAATTCCAGTGATTCTACTGCCTTCCTCTGTCCCTAAACATCCGTAGTTTAACCTTTCTCTTTTTCACCTGAGACTCGCTCCAAAGACTCAGTGGCTTCATCAGATGAAATTTTTGTTTTGACATCTGCTATCAGCTTTCCTTTACTTGGTATATCTCTGCTATCTTGCTCCAAATATTACTAACATTTATTAATTTGTTACTTTTGCATATAAGATCATCTGGGATGTGCTCACATCAAGCCAATTCACTAGAGATAATCTTATATGCAAAAGTACCAACTTAATAAATGTGAAATAATAGTCCAGTGCTTGTGAGCGTTCTCAGGAAAGTGAGTGCATTGATTGTCCAGAAAGTTCCCTAATATGTTTTTATCGATGAAGATTTATCTGATGCATGTTTGTGTCTGTCGCTGAAGTATCACCTTGCTTTTATTTGTGTTAAATGCAGTGAATGATTCTATTGGAATTAAATCAATTTGGAAATTTATGATAACTGACAATTTGGTCCAAGACATTATTTACTTGTTTTGAGTTTGATTTATGATGGTATGTGCCTTCTTCCTCTGAGGGAAACCTTTTGCTGTTTATCATATGTGGCTTTAAACTACTGTTTTACTTTGATGTTTCGGGGAGGGTGGGCGATCATGGCGAGCTTCATGAACCTTTTAATTGGTGCAACATGTTTGGTACTTTACCGATCCACATCACTTTTTAATCAGATTTGGAATTTTTCATGACTCAGATACCAAATTTTTATTGAGTGTCACAAAAGTTGTGTTGATTATTTCATCTTATATTTGGCGGACCATATTCATCGGTTTTGCTATGTGGTTTTGTCTTTCACAAAAAGCTTATCTCTATCCTAGATTTAATTAATTTTCTTCTTATCTTCCAGAGTCTCTTAGTACATAAAGTGAACTATGTTTTTGTTCCAAGGATGTCTGTTATGAAGTTGATCAAATTTAACTGGATCTTGCACAGTGGGATGTGGGGAACTTTCAACAAGTTGCACAGCGGCTTCAGAGCATATCAGACGGCGAAGAATTCAGAGGCAGCGGATTCGAGATGTGCAATGATGGCACGAAGCACGAAAAAAATATCATCTGATGAAGGTGCTGGTACTTTGGAGCGAGTCTCTGGTGAAGAAGATAAACGTGTGACTATCGATTTCTATGTCAGAAAGGAGGTGGTGGCATCAACAACTGGAGATGGATAGTTAATCGGCAGAACTGGGGCTGTAGTTTGCAGCCACCGTTCGGGAGTCATAGGAAAAGTCTTGTTGACCAAAGATTTGGTCGGAGAGGCAGAAATGTATTAGATCTGGTCTGGTCGATCCAATCACGTGACATTCACTTTTTGGAAGGTGAAAAAGTGAAGAGTCGGACCAGAATTTGATGCACGATTAGTGTTCCTACCAGATTACCAGAATTTGGTGCATGAGAAGTGTTCCTACTGTTCTTAATAGTGTGAATTCTCGTGTTCTTAATTTGTGAAGTCATGGTTTCATATAGAGATGCCACGAACCCATGCAATAAACCTTCCAAAACATATCGAGATTCTACTGATTCAGAATTGAGAATAGCTACAGGGATGTTATGGCACGAGTACTACAAAATATCATCTGATGAAGGTACTTTGGAGCGAGTTTCTGGTGAAGAAGATAAATGTGAGAATGTCGATATCCAAAGTCAGAGAGGAGCAATAGCATCAACTGGAAACGGGTGGTTACCGGAGGAACTGTGGCTATCTATTTGTAAGGGTCATGCTAAACTTCTATGTATAGTTCTGATTTTAGCGGATGTGAAAGGACAGGAATAGAACCTAATTAATTTAATAGATCATTTTGACAAGCAATAAAGAGATCGAATTGTTTACTGCTCTTGACGGGAAAATTTCCATGTATAGACTGTATCTTATGTTGCTGTCAACATTTTAATATGAAAATTAACATTGTTGGAATTGCTAATATTATCTTGAATCAAAGTTGGAACCACATTCTTGTAATAAGTGATATAGTACATGGGATGTGAAACTAGACGTCTCGGGTTCGAGCACTCCTGGGTTCGAAGTCGCCTTTGTTAGGAAGTACTTTTACCCTCAATGAGGGACTTTCCGGTGCGAACCTGAATTTTTCGGGGCCCAATGCAGGTACCAATATATCGGGTGGGAAACCAAAAAAAAAGAAGATATGCTACGTGGGAAGTGAACTCTTACTCATATCTTACTATTTCTTCAGAGTTGTACCACGATGGAAGTGTCCAATTATAGCATTCAATGGTTTTGAATGACAGATAACAGCTGTAGAACTAAAAAATGGGGGCAATCTCTAGTGAATTGGCTTGATGTGAGCACATTTCAAATGATCTTACCAAGTTCATAAATGTGAAATAACAGTTCATTCTTTACTTTCTTTATGACAATGACAATATGGATAACTAGTATAAATATAGTTTTTTCTTAAAAGTATATAGTTTTGATCCTAAAGGTGTATGTGCATATAGTATAACTTCTAACTGGGTTAATTTCACTGGTGGTCACTCAACTCTATTTTACTGCACTAAAGTCATTTAACTATTTTTAATAATATAAAAATAATTTAATTTTGCCAAAGTATTACAGAAGTCACCGAACTATTTTTTATAATAAAAGAATCATTCAGCTTTGTCTAACAACAAGTCACGAACAATTTTATTGTAATGAAAAACTCATTCAACTTTATCTAAATATCATGTCTTTATCTTTTCTTTTCTCCTTCATCTTTTCTTTTCTCCTTCTAATGACTTTCTGTGTACTCAGACAAAATTGAGTTATTTTTTTGTTACAAAAAGTAGTTTAGTGACTTTTCATGATACTTAGATAAATTTAAATAATGTTTTCGTTATAAAATATAATTTAGTGATAGTAGTTTAACAAAATAAAAATTAAGTGATCATTCGTGAAAATAACCCGGTAGTGAGGCTGCCACAAAAAACAAGGGAATGCCTCATCAAAGGCGTTTATGATGAAAAGAACCTTCAATTTTTTGGACCTTTTCTACAATATGACTTTCATGGCTCAACTCTCCTCTTGTCTCTATGGATTGATAAATCTTGAAAAGACCACCCAACCCCCCTCGACCCCCTCCCCCTCCCCAAAAAAAATATAAGCAAGAGAAAGGAAAGAAGAATTTTTTTTCTTACTTCAAAGATAAAATCGTAAAATATACTTGCTCTGTATCGAAAAAGAAGAACTTAATATGAAAATTATAACATTCAATTTTCAATGTAGACCAGACATTGATTTCATTTTATTTATGAAATAAATTTCACATGTTTATAAGTCTATATTGTTAAAATATTTTAAAATGTTTGAGAAAAGATCATAATCGAAGAAAGAATTATTTAATTCTCTAAATAATAATAGTATCGTATAAAATAAAGTTTGATATTACAAAGAAAGAAATGGATATAGACACAAGTACGTACTTTAGACAAAGAATGGAATGGGTATAGACGCGCATACATTCAATATAACTTCTTCTTTTCTCATTTGTACTTTATGCATTCAGTATTCAGAATTTTCTAATTCGACTAATTCAGAATCAACAATTTATGATCTATTAAACAGAGGAAACTTTTTTTATGAAAAGTTTCTCCATTCTTATAACTCATCTATAAGTATTTTCGTTAAAAGTGAAGGATCTCATTGACTCTGCCATGCTACTTGGTGCTTTGGTGGCGTGCATGCACTATAAATATATGCAAATAGTAAACCAGAATAGGATGGAAGTAGCAAATTGGTAAAAATTGATCCGCATTCAGTGTTTTCACCAAATAATATTAAAGTATCATGGTTAGTGATAAATTAAGGTGAGAAATTGTATTTACTAACTATAGTTTAGTGATAACAATATATGTAAAGACATGTGTATGTATTTATTGTAGGAAAAATGGTCATATTTGTCTATCTACTATTAAAAAAAAAGAAATTACCTTTTGTTATATTATCAGTCCATATATGACTTCAATGTCATAAAAGTGGCTCAAATTTGCCCGTACTCCGTTAATCCCGTCTATTTTAACCACATGACATGCCAACTTACACCACCAACCCTTCTTCCACCACCACCACCCAAAATCACTAACACCTATCACCACCACTGCTTGGTGGCATACCTATTAAATATATGTATGTAAAAACAATACTTGAACAAGATGGAAAGGCCAAATCTCAACATATTGCTTGAAATTAATGAAATTAGGAAAAATAACACTCTATATCTATTTGGAGAAAATATTTACTCGGCTCATATTTGTAATATTTTTCGAAATGGTCCTTTTATACATGATTATACACTTCTATACAAGGTTAATTCATTATTTACAGTAAGTATATAATGTTGTATAATATTATACATTGTGTGTATAAACACTGTTACAAAAAAAAAAAAGTTAGTTGTGCAAATATATATTAAAAATATGACTTCATAAATATAATATTTTATGTTAAATTGTATATTATTAAAATTATCCCATGAAATTATCCTTATTGGGCCAGAAGCCTTAAACAACTTACAACTATGGATTCATTTAAGTTAAATTTAGGCCCCACAATTTTGGATTAGCATTGACCACTTGAGCTGGAGCTTTCAATTTTGTCAAATAGCCATCAATCCTTCCTTTAGTGCTATAGGTCCCCTCTCTAGAGGCCTAAATTTGACTTCTTACCATAAAAACAAGGGAAAAGTATTCAAAACACACTCAAACTATGGCCAAAATTGCCATAACACACCTCAACTTTGCGGGGTCCCCGACCCCCTCGACTTATTTTTGTATTATTTTCGCTTCAATCGGTGACCTGGACTAGCAAGTGTAGCTACTCTCCTTCAAACAGAAGAGATGATAAAAACTATATGGACCAGTGTATATTTGCCACGGCCGTCCAAATAACGTTTTTAATTCCCAAATCCAATCTTAAATCCCCACAAACGGCTAGATCTTCTTCTCTTCTTCCACATCGAGTTCTTCCCCAAATTTTTTGGTAAATTTCTTCTCTTCATGTTTCAATTCTTACCCAAGATCGATTAACTTACAATTTCTTTCCCCAAATTTCTCGATTAAAATTCGAGTTAGCTATGGAAGAAACAAGATTGGATTTGAATAAGCTTTGTATGGACAATGAAGATCCAATGTTGAATGAGAGGTGCGATGCATCATGGTGTGTGTTGCTATCAAGACTTGGTCCGACAACAATCCCGAAGAAGATATTGGTCTTGCCGCCTACTATGGTTCGAAGGTGTAAATTTTTTCGATGGAGGGATCTTTCCAAAGTTGATGAAAGATCGAAATACATTATTCCAAAGTTGGTGAACAAAATGAAGGAGATGCGGAGAATTAGCTTCAAAAGAGAAGAAAATTAAGGAGATGGAAGAAGGACGTGGAAGTTCCGAAATTGCCGAGATGTTGAAAGAGATTGAAATGGAAGAACAATCTGTCTCAAGTGATATGAAAATGAAGGAGATGGAAGAACAATCAAGTGTGATTAATCCGGCGAAATTGAAAATGCAAAAGAGATAAAATCGAAAAAGAAGGGGATCAACAACTTTAGCTCTAATTTGATTTTCACATTTTGTATCTTGTTTTGTTTTGGTATTTGGATCAGTTGGTTAATGCGAGGAAATTCTTCAACTTGTCATGACCAATTGCCTTAGTGTTTCTTGTATTTTTGAAGTTGAATGGTTTAGTTTTTGTGCTTGATGTTAGGTAGCGTGCTTGGAAAAATGTCTTTTGTGTTGTGGTTAATGTTAGGTAAGAACTACTTTTCCATTTTATTTTGTCTTCATGGTTAATGTATGTTAGGAATCCTTTCTAGTTTTCTTTTGTTTTGTGTTTAATGTAAGTTTGAAATTGATGAACGAAATCCCTTTAATTTAGAAATCAAAGGTGTTACATGTGCTCCAACATAAACCTTGCTTAAATTGAAAACACGGAGACCGCCTAATCTATTTCTATGATCTCCCGTTTTTTTTCAACAAGGAAGTGTATCCGGTCTCTAGCAAACACATGTGCCTTGAAACACAATATATCCCCCGTCCCGAATCCGTTAGCATCTATAAATTCTTTCCATCCTGATGAGCCGCGTACGAGCACCAACTTTGTATTTCATTTTGTATTTAAGTTCGGGTTCGAACCCCCGCTCGTGCATAAAATAAAAAATAATTTCGGCAGATCGGGGAGTGTATGTCGGGATCCAAGATACAATCTTTAAGAAAAGTTAAAGTTATGCGGATCCGATAACTAAATGTCCGCTCAAGACAAAAAAGCGTTCAAATGAGTTTTTAGTTAAACATAACTAAAAGTCCATTTAAAGTGGGCATACAAAATTTAAACTTTGCCTTATAAGGCAAACTTTTTTTTTTTCGAAAGTCTATTTTATTCCATCCAAAAAACTTTTACAAGATAATACTTTTCCATGTAACTTTGGTTTATATGCTTGAAAAAATACATATATATGCTTCAAGGCAAAGTTTGCCCATAAGGCATAAGTATGCCCCCATCGGCATAAGTTTGGTAAATCTCAAGTTTATGCCGATGGGGGCATACTTTTAAAGGGCAAACTTTTATGCCGGATCCTAAGATAAACTTGTGAAGGAATTATCAAAGTTATGCCGATCCGCATAAACTCGTGTAAGTGAAAGCCTATATTTATAATGTCTTTTGCAATAAATTCCCCACTACTTAACCCCCAACCACCTTAGTCAAGTTTTTTGACCACCTTTAAATCCGTCAAAAGCTTGACCACATTTGGTTTGCAACATTAATTTTGTTCAAAATGCTTGACTCGCATTTGGTGAGCAACATTAATGCAGCTCAAATGCATGACCAACAATTTCACTTGGTCCATAAACTAGCTTTGAAAAAGAAACAACCGCACCAACATAGGTTGACATTCTGATCCAAAGATACAATCTTTAAGAAAAAGTTAAAGTTATGCGGATCCGCATAATTAAACGTTCCATCCAGACAAAGTCCGCCTCCTCCCGTACTTTACAAAGATAATACTTTTCCATGTAACTTTGGTTTATATGCTTGAAAAATACATATATATGCTTCAAGGCAAGTTTGCCCATAAGGCATAAGTATGCCCCCATCGATAAGTTTGGTAAACTTAACAAGTTTATGCCGATGGGGGCATACTTTTAAAGAAAACTTTTATGCCGGGGATCCGCATAAACTTGTGAAGAATTATCAAAGTTATGCCGATCCGCATAAACTCGTGTAAGTGAAAGCCTATATTTATAATGTCTTTTGCAATAAATGTAAACAGACTCGCTATATATAAACACTTGCACCAATATAAGTTTGTACAAAAGTAGTGCATCACATTCATGATGACGCAACATTCAAGCGCAAAGCATAATGTCACAAAACAAGCATCTAAGCCACAAATACTTTAGTTTGTTTATGAACCGCAAAAACTAACAACTACATTAACTTGTTCTACCAACTACCAACATATTAACACTACTTTCTACGGATCCTTTGTTCTGCGAGTTCGGGGGTTGCGCACACTTTTTTCCTTTTATTTACCCTCATCTCTTCAAGCCGGCTTGATGTCATTTTTGCCCTTCCACCTCACCCGGCCATTAAACGCTTTGTGACCAAGGTCCCCAAGAATATCACCGACCTTATATGCTTTCGAGCAAAGATCAATTATCCTACTACTTGGCAAGCCATGCCGTAGACAAAGCAAAACAATTGTTTATAGTTAGTAAACTCACTTGCAACAAATATACCCAATCCAACAAATATTTCACCTCTTACATTGTATGTTGTAAATCCATTTTCTCGGCGATAAATATACCCATTCCAACGCTTCCCAGGCCTTTTGTGTGGGTAGTTCTTCCTCTTTCATTATCAACAAGCACTGTAAGCTGAGAGGTTTTTCTTGTCTTCCCTCCTCACATTAGACCGAGAAGCGCAGTCGATCGTGTGCATCGTCGCAATAGGTGCGCACTCGAAGCTTCGCAGGTTTTTCTCGTCTTCCCCTCCTCACGTTAGACCGAGAAGCAACAGTTGATCGTGTGCATAACTTGTTGCATTTTCAAACCATTTAGCACTAACGGTTGTCCTCCTTGTTCCCATACCTCTTGTTGGTGCTTGAGAAGTACTCTTTGGCCTTGCACCGCCGCGCGCGGTGCTTGAGAAGTCTTGGCCTTGCGCACTTGCTTTGCCGCGCATCGGTTAATGGATTTTTCCTCCCCCCCCCCCCCCCCCCGCCTTCCCCTAGCTTTTGCCGGTGCTTCCGTGTTGGAGTTGTCTTTCTTGGCCTTCCCCCTTCTCAGTGTAGCACTTGATTCGAAGAAAGCTTGGCCGAGATGTCAAAGAACATCCGGTCCATGACCATAGCTTGTTCTACCGTAATCCTACCAAAAACAAACAGTAGTGTCAAATCAAAACCATTACTCCAAAGAGTATAAAAAACAGAGTTTACTTTAAAAGCTCATACCTTCAAAGGACAGCCTCTTTTGTTATGGTTTTTACCATGACAAATGTTGCAAGTCATGTCAACTCCTTTTCTTGACAACTTACCATATCTTTTTGACTCGGTGGCTTCTCTTCTCCCCGACCTTCTTTTCGTCCGCTCGGCATAGGCTTTACAACCGCGGCGCAACATAGGGGTTATTGGACTCGGCCACATTTTCATATTGGTGACTGTTGAAGAAAATGACAATAAGTCCTCGAGTAGTCTCCATCAGAAAGTAGCCTATCAACAAACTCAATGGGTTCATACTTCTTATATAATATGGCAAAGAAGGCATGTTGACGTACGGTATTCCCCGAGCATCCAGTGCCCTACAACCGCAAGTTCTATTTCTCAAATCAACAAGATGTTGATATGGCCCATCACTAATTTCAAACCCTCTCTCACCATTGAAATCAATATTACATTCCATTGACTTCTTTATGTTGATTTCTAGTACCCTCAGTGCCATTGGAGATATATTAGTTAACCATGTTTTTGGAAATTGACTCAACTGACCTATTCTAGTCATTACCTTAACTCTAATCTCTTCAAGCATAGGATAATGGTTTTATGCCTTGTCCTAAAATCCGAGCATCAAGCTCTCGACATATTATTGTCCACACTATCACACTTAATGTCGCTCTAAAGTACAGCTTTACACCAAGTTTCGCGGGTAGTACAAAGAAATGCGCAACAATATCCTTACCATCCTTAGCGATTTCAAGTCGTTTCATTTTGTCCGCATTTATCTTCATCTCTCCTTCAAAGGTGCTTTTGCACACTTCAATCGTTCCTCTCTTTGAAGACCTCTCCATTCTTTTGACCGGCTTGGCTAGATATGTCTTGCACACATCCCGTGCTCCACCAAAGGTAACAATTCTTTCATAGCCGATTGAAGCCCCTACAATTTTGAGAAACAATTATATATGAATGGACGAAACTAAATGAAGAAAAAAAAAGTGATTGTCATACCTTTTGCATGTCCGATATCACAAAGGTAGTTTTGCCATCTCCCATTCCCAAATCAGCTATCAACAATTTCAAAAACCATGTCCAAGTGTTCTTATTCTCATATTCCACTATAGCCCAAGCAATAGGCAACATTTGATTATTAGCATCTTTAGCAACGTGACGAAATTACTACCGTCCTTTGGTTATTCCTTTAAGAAACAACCATCCAAACCAATACATTTCCTACACCACCTAAAAAGCATTTTTTCAAAGCATCAAAGCAAATATAAAAACTTTCAAACACCAACCTACCACTTTCACTCGCAGTCATCAACCTTAACAACACAAGTACTCCCAGGATTAGTCCTCAACATTTCATCCCTATAGTCAAATATTCTTCCAAACTCTAACACATGATCACCCATGATTTCTTGGAGTACTTTAGCTCTAGCTCTCTGGGCAAAGGGTTTTTCCAACATGTATATTAAGTTCTTCCCTAATCAACTCGCCGAAACTTGAAAATCCTAATGTTTGATCGTTCGTAATTCTATTCTTGTAATGTTTAGACAAGAACTTAGCATTGCACATGTAATTTCTAGTAGTCTTGACACACCTATGTTTAGGATTGTAGGTTTTGATCATGAAATCATTAGTCTTCTTGTCAAGACTTGCATATAGCAACCATGGGCGACCATCCCTACACCTCACCCTAACCTTTTGGGCTCATTGACAAATTTCTCTAACCGCACACCCCTCAAGTGCATATTTTGTAACATCCCTAAACTCATTCACATCCTCAAAACCATCCCCAACTCCCACATCACTTTTTCAACAGCTTTGTCAAAAATTATCCTTCTCCTAGCCCTCCTAGACCTCGACTCATCATCCGTATCCGATTCAACACTATATGCATCGGGGATCGACATACACCGGCTCATCCCCGGAACCTTACCTTTCAAGCTTGTATCGGCGGTAGCAGTTCATCAAAGCCCCGTATCCGGACCAACTTCACCAACAGAATTTCTCCGGGGTCATTTGGTATCCTTTCTCTTCTTTTCCTCCTTCCGATATGACCTCCTTTCGACCAAATTTACGCACTCTTCATGAACATCATCACTTTCATGTTCGAAGATCATGTTCATTAAAGAGTTCGACTTGGTCGGTCGTAACTATCATCGTGGATCGGTCGATTAAAGAATAGGAAATTCACTACTTAACGGGTCTTCGTAAGTTAGCCAGTTTCACTTCACATCGGTTCAGCAGGTGCTGCAGTAGTTTCAGTAGCTGCTGGTTCTTTATTAAAAGCAAACCCATCCCCTTCTTGGATACCCCCATCCCTTTCTTTATTAAAAGCAGCCAAAGATTCCTCATTGGGGCTAGTGTATTCCAACAAAGCAATGGGACCATCTACATTATCTAAATTATCAACCATGTGACAGACATAGATTTCAATAGTATCCCCATTTTCAAAACTTTGTGAAATTTCGAAAATGTCCCTATCAGTTTGGATTTCTACAACACTATCACTATTAGGTATCCTAACACAAAATGAACAACTTGTAGTATACCCTAGTTCTTTAATATAATCCCTTAGTTCAAAAAAGACAACCTATCCACATCAATATCCAAAAACTCTGTTATTTGTCCACCCTCATACTTTGGTTGGCCACTACTAACATCCAAAACCCCACCATGATACCATCTCAATGTTACTAATACAAACCCACTCATACCTGAAATTACAATTCAATAATAGTACAAACAATCAGTACCACACATATACAATAACAATAGATGGTCAACAACAATCACAACCCCACACACACATCAAATAACAACAATTAAATTCGTACTTCGACAATACAAGGCCAAACAAAGTATAAAATCACATTTTGGGGTGAAAATAAATTGGACGCAATTACAACAAAGAATACTACACGACATAAGATTACACATCTCTTAACCCCAAATAACCCCAATTTAAACTAGGAAAAACCCATAATTTTTTAACAAACCCTAGAAATTCATACGACAATTCCATAAATCCTATATAATATGGAAAAAAATAAACTTTATGCGTACAAATACTGACAAAGAACAAGACTAACCCGGTATTTTTTCGAGCTCACTAAAAGCTTGAAGATCAATCGACGATTTCGGTCAAAATCCACCGCGACGTTACCACCTAAAGTTAGTTTAACTATGATTCACACCGATTTGCGCTTTAAAATGGTATTTGAGTGATTAATATGGCGTAAATCGAGTGGAAGGTGAGAGAGAATTTTGGATTTCAAATTTTGGAAACCAAAAAAATGAAAATGACCCGTCCGATTTTAATTTTATGAGCGCGTGCATACACTCAAACTCGTTTGAGTGACTTTGTCCTATTGAAAGCGAAATTAATACACAAAAAATAAGTCCGGGGGGTCATAGGACCATGAAAGTTGAGGTGTGTTATGGCAATTTTGGCCATAGTTTGAGTGTGTTTTGAATACTTTTCCCTAAAAACAATCATAAGGATTTTCATGTCGATTAAAGAGTAACATTAACATTAAGGCCTACTTGTACTTTTCCTAGTTGTTTTTAAGTGATTTAACCTTATCAAAGTAGCTCTTTTATGAAAACGAAATGGATATGATTTTCACATGCAGTGATACTTTACACTTGTCATGTATAACAAACTTCTTTAGATTTTGTTAGAAAAGTTTTCAAAATGTCTATGCTATAATCAAAATTAATTTTCCGAAAAACTAAGTGGGCGTTTGGTCATAAAAATTATTCACTTTTTTCCGAAAATTTTTTGCACTTTTTTTACTTTTAGCGCTTGGCCATAAAAATTATTCACTTTTTTCCGGAGTTGTATTCCGGAATACCAAAAACAAGAAAAACTTATTTTTCAACATTTTTACATTACATTTCACCAAAAATTACAATTTAAAAAACGATGGCCAAATACAACTCCAACTTCAAAAATTCTAAAAAAAAGTGAAAAAGTTTTTGGTATTTATGGCCAAACGGGCACCTAAATGCCTACAAAAAAAGATGAACCTGTGAAAATCGAGTTTCGAGAGAGACTTTTCCTCTCATTACACCCCAAATATTATACTGCCTTCCGTTAGAGAAGCATGTGACATTTATAAGATTACTTCTATATGAAAAATATTTCTTGAGAGAGCTAATGTGAACCAATTTTAAATTAAATGTTTTTTTTTTTTTTTTTGCATTTCGTTTGATTAAAATATCTAATTACAGAATAACCATTGAAGTATCACGAGTGTCTCTTACAATAGGTTCTTTTAAAGGAATTTTAGGTAGGAATTGTCATTTTCCACGAGTTTTGTCACAAGGGATAGAGGCTAGAGCTAACAACCTTGGAAATTGTCATTCACCCCTCTTTTCTTTGTTTTTTTTATTATGTTTTTGTGGGTTTTGGCTACACGTCTCAACCATAATTTTGTTTAAATAAATGTGAATATATTTGAATTAAATCCACGGTTTTCAGAAAAATCTTATTCGCCATTAAGAGTAGGGAATTTATTTTAAAATAAATCTCACTTAGCCGCTTAACTTTTGAGTATCACCCCCAATCATCTTAAAAGAGATTAATAACCTCCTTGAGAAATTTTTGTCAATTAGCTTTAGAACTTTAGTACGAGGAAAAAAATATTAGTATCTTTCTTTTTTCTTCGGTATGAGATCATTATTTCTAGTAATGAATAATGATACTTAACAAACTTTTAGGCCCCGTTTGTCCATAGATACCAAAAAAAAAATCACTTTTTTGGAATTTTGGAGTTGGAGTTGGAGTTGTGTTTAGCCATAGTTTTTGAAATTGTAGTTTTTGGTGAAATGTAGTTGTAAAAAAGTGAAAAAAATTTAAAAACAAGTTTTTTGAGTTTTTGGTAATACTTTTTTTTATTAAATTTTTAAAGTTCATCGGAATATACTATTTAAGGGGTTATTGGTCATATTCAATAAGTGGAGGGCATATTTTTTTCCAAGCTTTAAAGATTAAGGGGCTGAAGTACAAATTTTCTCCTTGTTTTACTTAAAACCAAGGTAATAGATGGGTCAAATGCAAATAAATTTATTAATTCTCCTATCCAACAATACTAGCATCATGTTCAATAGTAATTATTCAAAGTTCATTCTCATTGCTAAAACCTTTCTTCTATATGTTAGCGCTCAAATTCTTTAATCAAAAACATAAATTTATATATAATCACAACTAGTTTTATATATAATCACAAGGTCACAACTAGTATCATGGATGCAATGTTAGTGAGATCTTGCTAGAGGGCTTTGATCCAAGGACAAAAGTGCATCATTTGATGTCTGAGTTAGACGTATATTACGAATTTAAATTATGATGCAAACAAAAATCTTGTATTAAAGTGCAGAAAAGCAAAGGAACAAACTATCCACCGAGATTCTAATTAGATGTTTAGCTATTAATAATATATTATCCTTTTAACCAAAAAATGCTTTTAAACAAAAAAATATCAAACAATTTGTTAGTAAGATCCATTCCGGAAAATATCTCTTATAAAATATAATGAATTCTCACATCCCTAGAAGCTCCAAAAGAGCCAAATCTTTAATTTGAAGACTCAAAAACATGTTGGAAAACAACGGGGAAAAAAAAACATGTCGGAAGACGGTTCATGTAATCTCTCCATAATAATACTGTTATTTGCACCAATTAGTCAATGGTTTCTAATTATTTTTCTCACTTGCAATCATTTTTTTGTTGAATATATTAGATTTAATTAAAGCCATGCCCTACTCAACAAAAAAGGAGAATAAATAAAGAATTCCTCAATTCCACGTTCACCTTATCCAACGATCAAGGCAAAGTTCCTCCACTATGTAGTGTGTACACCCTCCCATCAAACAAAGTACTGCTCATTAAAAGGTGATATAATTCAAACCACTAATTATTTCCCAGTGAAGCATATGCAGTCTTTTTTCTACTAAGTACTGTTTTCTTTGTACTTGAAGTGGTTAAAAAAATAATTCCATTTCCAAAAGTGGACATTCTTTTTTCCCCTTTTGACTCCAAGTTTTCGACTTACGCATGCATTCCAAATATGACATTCTTTAATACTTCTTTCTTTCGTTCACTTGTATTTATCTATTATATTAAAAATAATTTTTTTTATCCACTTTTTTCGTTCACATTTTTTTTTTTTTTAGCGTTTCGTTTGATTAAATATCTAATTATAGAAGAACCACTGAAGTATCATGAGTGTCTGTTACAATAGATTCTTTTAAAGGAATCTCAGGTAGGAATTGTCATTTTCCACGAGTTTTGTCACAAGGGATAAAGCTAGCAACCTTGGAAATTGTCATTCACCCCTCTTTTCTTTTATTTTTTTGTGGGTTTTGGCTACACGTCTCAACCATATTTTTGTTTAAATAAATGTGATTATATTTGAATTAAATCCACGGTTTTCAAAAAAATCTTATTCGCCAGTAAGAGTAGGGAATTTATTTTAAAATAAATCTCACTTAGCCGTTTAACCTTTGAGTACCCTCCCCCCCCCACCCCCACACACCCCCCTCCCAATCTTCTTAAAAGAGATTAATAACCTCCTTGAGAAATTTTTGTCAATTAGCTTTAGAACTTTAGTACGAGGAAAAAAAAATATTAGTGTCTTTCTTTTTTCTTCGATATAAGATCATTATTTCTAGTAATGAATAATGATACTAAACAAACTTTTAGTCTATGAATTCTTGCCAAGAAGAAGCTTGGAAAAATCAAATTTTCAGAACTAAGGTGTTGCATTTTTTCCTCATTGTGAATTCTGTATCGTTTAATTAGACACATATATTAGAAATGGTTAAACTATTTCCTTACATTTAGAACATCATGCTCATAAAATTGATTAAACATGTGTGTTACATCATTAAAGACCCTGCATCCAGTCCAGGCACAATAATTAGTAGGAGTATATAAGTTTTAGCCCTTAAAGAAATTGAAATTGTGATGCCTCAATCTATAATTGGCATGTTTGTATTTGTAGCAATATGTAGAATTTTCGATCACATTATCACAGATTCATAGTCAACATTCCCCATCCAAAAAGGAAAATAAATGAAAAGAGAAAGATGCGGTAATAATATTTTGTATTAAATTTTTAAAGTTTATCAGAATATACTATTTAAGGGGTTATTGTTCATATTCAATAAGTTGAGGGCATATTTTTTTCTAACCTTTAAAGATTAAGGGGCTTAAATACAAATTTTCTCCTTGTTTTACTTAAAACCAACTAAGGTGATAGATGTGTCAAATGCAAATAAATTTATTAATTCTCCTATCCAACAATACTAGTATTATGTTCAATACTAATTATTCAAAGTTCATTCTCATTGCTAAAAGCTTTCTTCTATATGGTAGCGCTCAAATTCTTTAATCAAAAACATAAATTTATATATAATCACAACTAGTTTTATATATAATTACAACTAGTATCATGGATGCAACGTTAGTGAGATCTTGCTAGGGGGTTTTGATTCAAGGATAAAAGTGCATCACTTGATGTGTGAGTTAGACGTATATTACGAGTTTAAATTATGGTGCAAACAAAAATCTTGTATTAAAGTGTAGTAAAGCAAAGGAACAAACTACATCCACAGAGATTCTAATTAGATGTTTAGCTATTAATAATATTATCCTTTTAACCAAAAAATGCTTTTAACCAAAAAATATCAAACAATTTGTTAGTAAGATCCATTCCGGAAAATATCTCTTATAATATACAGAAAAGGGTTAAATATACCCCTGTACTATCGGAAAAGGGTCAAATATACCCCTCGTTATACTTTAGGTCCAAATATACCCTTACAGTTATACTTTGGGTACAAATATACCCCTCTACCGTTAAGTTGACCAAAGTGGACATGTGGCATTGACATTTTGGTGAGGTGGACGCCACATGGCATGCCACCTCACACCCTCAACCCACATCTTCACTACCATTGTCACTATGCCCCTCAAACTATCTTCTCCGTCTCCGCCGGTGCTACCACCCATCTCCGCCATAAAATGACCACCGCCGCCGTCGTTGGGGGTGGCATGGAACGGTGGACGTATTTGAAACTTCGGTTCGGTAACTTCGATTCAAAAATACGATTTACCATACCAAACTAATTCGGTATGGTTCGGTTCGGTTTCGGTATTTCACGGTACGGTAATTCGGTAACCATAGTTTATTTGACTTCGACTTACGTATATACACATGTAATAAAGGATTATGACTTCGACTTTTCTCAATTATATTAAACTAACACCATACACAAATAGACATATTTAAAAGAAAGTACAAGCAATTTTCGTCGTTAATCAATTACACAATGGATATTTGAATCACGATAGAGTAGTCAAAATTCCAAAGTCTAAACAACATTAGCCAAAATTAAGCATAATCTTTAGTCCTATACAATTTTACACCAAAAATTTCATTCTAGGCCATTTCCACCATTTCGAGTCTTAATGTATTGGAAAAATAGCAGAGACAAATTAAAGGCTACTTCTAGCCTCAAGACATGCGGAAAGACCCATCTCTTTGATGGTACAATTTTCTATTAGATACAAATTGGCATTAAATGAGATCCTACGAAACTAGTCTATATATTTAGCAGTAGTAAATATAATATATATGGATTGTATATATGTAGTATAAACTTCGGTATGGTATACGTATCTCGGTATCTATTTTATAAATACCAAATACCATACCGAATACCAAAGAAAATTTAAATTCATACCAAATACCATACCAAATACCGTAATACCAAAACCGCGGTATTAAAAACTTCGGAGATGGTATTCGGTATATACCATACCGTGCCCACCCCTAGCCGCAAAATGTACATGCTACTTAAACCTAAAGAAAAGCATTACATATGCGAAGGAGAAATGGCATATCTTGTTGATAGAAATGGCATATCAAGCCTGGAACACCCATAATTACGACTTACTATAACACAAACTTATTAATAACTAGCAAACCTATGAATCAAGCTCTGTTCTTTGACGTTGCTTTCTGGTTGATTGTAACATACTATGATACATTTGAGTAGCAAACTACTGATACCATCGCAAAACGTATTGAATTTTTATATTTTCATTTTCAAAACCCAAAAACTTTATTAGCCCAACAAAAATAATTTTCAATAAAAATTGAAATTGGGGCACGAAACAAATTCATTTGTGTATGAATGTTGAACCCAACCCATTAATTCTTTTTTGAGAAGAAAAAAAGAAAAAAGAATTAGCTGATTAATGTCTGATGTGGAAATCAACAAGGGTAGAAATGGCAGTTAACCCTTCCAATACTCTAGCAATGTATAAATATGTGAAAGAGCAGGAATAGTCTATGTTTAACTGAGATCAATGTCAACCTGCTCCGGGATTGCCCTTTCGGTTTAGTTGGCACTGAGCTCCACATCCCAGACGAGTATTGGATGGGTTCACAGCGGCGGTGGCGGTTGTTATTGGATGGCGGAGATGGGTAGTAGCACCGGCAGAGACGGTGAAGATAGTTTGAGAGGCGTAGTGACAGTGGTAGTGAAGATATGGGTTGGGGCGTGAGGTGGCATTCCACGTGATGTCCACCTCACCAAAATGTCAATGCCACATGTCCACTTTGATCAACTTTAACGGTGGAGGGGTATATTTATACCCAAAGTATAACGGTAGGGGTATAATTAGACCTAAAGTATAACGAGGGATATATTTGGCCCTTTTTCGATAGTCCAAGGGTATATTTGACCCTTTTCCGTATAATATATTAATTCGCACATCCCTAGAAGCTCCAAAAGAACCAAATATTTAATTTGAAGACTCAAAAACATGTTGGAAGACAACGGGAAAAAAAAAAACATGTGACGCTTCATGTAATCTTCATAATAATACTGTTATTTGCACCAGTTAGTCAATGGTTTCTAATTATTTTTCTCACTTGCAATCATTTTTTTGTTGAATATATTAGATTTAATTAAAGCCATGCCCTACTCAACCAAAAAGGAGAATAAATAAAGAATTCCTCAATTCCACGTTCACCTTATCCAACGATCAAGGCAAGGTTCCTCCACTATGTAGTGTGTACACCCTCCCATCAAGCAAAGTACTGCTCATTAAAAGGTGATATAATTCAAACCACTAATTATTTCCCAGTGAAGCATATGCAGTCTTTTTTCTACTAAGTATACTGTTTTCTTTGTACTTGAAGTGGTAAAAAAATAATTCCATTTCCAAAAGTGGACATTCCTTTTTCCCCTTTTTGACACCAAGCTTTTGACTTACACATGCATTCCAAATATGACATTCTTTAATACTTTTTCCGATCACTTTTACTTATCCACTATATTAGAAATAATTTTTTTTATCCACTTTAGCATATCAAGGAGAGAGAATTTTTTTTCTTATTTTACCATTAACATTAATGACTCATTTCATAATCATTCTTCAAATACAATGAGATTATACACCAATTAATATGAGTATTATAATAAAATATATATTTTATTTATTAATTTTTAAGGAGCGTGCAAAGTCAAAGGTGGACAAGTAAAAGTGAACGGACGGAGTAATTTTGCGTGATTGCGAATCCCAATTTGCCTTTGTGTGGACACTATTCCCCTCACACAAGAAACTTGGAATTTTGTAGCAGACAATCTTAACAATTTTCTTTTTCCTTTTCTTTTGATCAGGTAAAAGATTTTTGCCTTAAATATTTAACTTGACCTAAAATGTAGTAAAAGAAACAAAAATAATAAATTTAAACATATTATGATATTTCTATAGTAGTAAAATTATGTCATTAAAATAGAATTTAAGTTTTGTGTATTATCAGTGTAACCGTCAGCCGATCAGGTCAGCCTTACATGTTAAAAATAATAATATTACTATGACTTATTTTCAAGACTTTAAATCTCACATTTTAAGGAGACTTATCTATAAAATATTTTAATTAATGTAACAACGTAAATAATTATTTACACTAAACAATATACTCCATAAAACTTAAATTCTTAAAAATATAAAATTAATTATTTTCTAATATAAAGGATGTCATTGTATTGATGATGATAAAATATGACAAGTACTGTATTCTTAGTATTGAGACTCACTGGGCATTCAACAGTCCACGTAGCATTTTCTCAACCACCAGTCAATAAAGTTGGACTTTTCTGTTTTTGGGAGCTTCTTTGGTTGCTTCTATTACAAACATGTTGTACATACCAAAATTCTAAAACATGGTAAATTTTCTAATTTGTTAAGTGTCTCAATCTCTTCATCTCTTTCTTTACATATCAAAAAAAAATAGTAACAATTATCTGAAATTTTTTGTTGACTAGTTGTCTCTTCACTAGTAAAATTACCCGCAATAATGGAGGAGAAATGAAAGAACGATAAAGTTTTGATTTTTAAGAGTGGTAAAAAAGGCTGCTATGGATTTTTGGAGAAAACGGTACGTGGGTATTATTTAATTTGCTTTATTTATAAGAGTACTAAGTACTTGTTATGTTTTCTTGATTAATTATTACCCATTTTTCTCATGCTTGCTGGTGAGAATAATTAATTAACTAAGGTGATGGTTAGTTAATTCTGTATCTTGGTTTTTTCAATTGAATGTTTTCGAATTTGCTGCTATGAGAATTCTTGGTTTTGTTAATGTGTTTGAATTATGCTTTTCTAGAAGAAAGTTCAGACATAGTATTAAAGTAGTAAAAAGTTATTGGATCAAAGGCTCATCTAAAGTTTTTTTTTTTTTTTCTCTTTTCTTTTTGCTGTTTATAACAACTGAAACTTGCTAAAGGACCAATCTTCCTTATATTTGCTGAATGTTTTGTCTTATTTTTGCTGGTAATAGCATCATTATGCATGAACTAGATCACTGGTTTTGTTTTATGTGATGATATTTAATCAGAGCTGATTAGCAGCAGAAATATATAGTAATTGCTCTGAAATCTAAATTGGCATAGCCTGAACTAACCCATTTTCTATTTTCTTTACAGTTTCTTTAATTAAAAATATATTATAATTAATTCTGACGCTTTGGGAGATGGTTTTTCTAGGTTTGGAGGTCTTTTTGTTTTTGTTCCTAGTGGGGGTAGGGGTGTTTTAGGGGGGTGTTTGGAGTTTGTGGAGGGAGATGTTCATAGTATTTTTTTTTATTTTTTTTCGGTTTAACTATCCGGTATTCAAAGTCTATTGCCTAAGTAATTCGAGTTCGCATTAATTGGGCCCACTAGAAGGGGAGTTTTGGAGCAAGTTGCCTTCGTGTGACCAATAGGTGACGGGTTCAAGCTGTGGAATCAGCCCCAGATGCATCCCCTTGGTGCCCGGCCCTTCCCCGGACCCCGATGAACACGGATGCTTCGTGCATCAGGCTGCCCTTTTTAGGTCAACTAAGTGGTAAAGCACTCCCTAGCAAACTTGAGATTACTGGTTAAAGGCTAGGGATTCCAATCATCGCGTCGGGGTAGTTAATAGAAGTCTTAGTTCATGAGACTTTTGTAATTTGATATATTAATTGCTCAAAAGAAAACTGCGGCTAACAGGAATCTGAGTGCCAAGTTGTGCTGAATCTGAATCTATGATTAAAGAATGCACCATAAAAAGTAGCATATTCCTTGGAAGCTTGCTATGTTTTTTTATTTGGATTTATAATACTTTTCAATCTTTCTTGAAAAACGAGTGCACCACAAAAGTAGCATATCCGTTCTTTTGAGGTGTTGGGAAGATGGAGCTGTAATAAGAAGATGATTGAAGTGTTTCAAGAAACATTTCCAACATACTTTTATTTGTCTCATCTCCACAAAAAAAATTAATGTGATCTGGTAGTAGTCATTTGATAGTTGTTTTGCATGGACTATTTACTATTTACTGAAATTGGTGAAGATATATACTTTTTTTTATCAGGCTTCCGTACAAGCTGTAGTACTCTGCCTTGCTGATGACAAATTTCAACGACGATGATATTGATTTAGGACTTGCTCTAGGTTGCACCACTCGTAATAATGTTCAGACAAAGCCAAAAGATGATTCATCAGGTGCAGGTGTAAATGCAAGCTCAACGGTGGATATGGCATTTGCAGCATCTGATCCCCTATCTGAATTAGTTTGGTCCCCTCGCAAAGGTTTGAGCCTCAAATGTGCTGATAGTAGCTTAGCTGACAAAAAACCTTTTCTTCTGTGGAATGTGGGACCAAGTAATTTGATCGGTTCACCATCACAAAGTGACAGATTTTTAAAGGGGACTTATGATGAAAATGCTGCTTATGAGAAAATAATCGACTCTCATGAAATGTTTCGGACCAGTGTAATGGGGGGATCAAAAAGTGGAAATGAAGTTGTTAAGTTAGAAACTAATCAAGATGAGCAAAATGTGAAGAATACTGAGAAGGGCTTTTGCATTACTCAAGATATCACTCACACAGTTGAAAGTTGTGAAAATCATGCAGGTATATTCCTAATGGTGTCTGTTACGTTAAGCTAATTGTGTCGTGTTATGATAAGATTGTGGGGCTTATCATTCGCCATCTTGATTTATATAGCCTGTTTGGCCAAACTTCTAAAATCAGCTTATTTTGAAAAATGCTTTCAGAAAAGTACTTTTGGTGAGAAGCAGTTTGTGTTTTGGCTAATTAATTTGAAATTAACACTTTTGAGCAGTAATTAGTGTTTGGCCAAGCTTTTAAAAAGTGCTTCTAAGTGTATTTTCTCAACGGTGCTTTTGGGAAGAAGTTACTTTTTTTTAGTTTCTCGAAAACGAGTTTAACGCTCCTACTCAAAAGAACTTTTTCTTCTCCTAAAAGCTTGGCCAAATACCTCAACTTTGAAAAGAAAACACTTTCGCCCTTGAAGAAGCTTGGCCAAACAAGCTATTAGTCAGCTGAAAAAAAGGATGGCTTGCTAGTAAGGTGTCCACTTTGTTGGGAAGAAACAAGCACTAACCAAATTGCACGACGAGGTAACAGCGGAAGAAATACCCAAGTCGAAACTTCCCACACTATTTGAACCAAGAGAAGACAATAAACATTAGCACAAACAGAAATTCAGGCAGCAGCTATAGCAACAATAAAATAGCAAAGCAAGTACAAATCGAATGGAAGAGACATCAAATTTACGTGGTAAAATCCCTTCAATGTGAAGAGGAAACATCCACGGGACCTCCGACCCACAAAAGCTCCACTATAATCAACAAGAGTTACAACAATGTTCTCCAAATGACTACAACAACAAAGCCAAGCACGGAGCAACAATACATAAAAGATAGCACCAAAACTAGCGAAGAAAGGAGAGAAATCACCCCCAAAAATGAGCTACTGTTCGTACTCGAAAACTGGAGCTACAGACCACAAAATCCGATCTCCACCGTTGAAATCGAAGAACCAGATGTTACGAACCCCCAGTTCAAATTTCAGCACGATCCAACGGTTAATGAATCGGGAAACGCAATTTAAAGCGGACTGCTGTAGCAGAAAATTTCTGGACGAAAATCTGCTTTCTCTCTCACGTTTTTCTCTCTATATGGCTGCTATAAATTCACTCTTGTGTTGTCAAAATAAGACCTAAATTGATCCTATATATAGAGGAAATTTTGGGCAAAATTGGCTTGGTCCAAATTGAATTAAGTTTTATTAATCCAATTCCACATAGGAAGGGAAAACCCAAAAGCCTAATTGGATTGGGTTTTATTAATCCAATTCCACATAGGAAGGGAAAACCCAAAAACGTAACAATTCTCTCCCTCCCGACTATGTGGAGGAAACCGCCATCTAGGCGATCAAGCAACACTTTAAATCTAGACTCGCAGCCAAGCCTAGGACAACCTGAATGAATGACATCTTCACAACTGGAGAAAAGATTTCATCAAAATCAACTCCGTTTTTCTGATTGAAGCCCTTGACAACCAATCTAGCCTTGTACTATGGAACTGTGTTACCATCTTCATGTTTCACCCTAAAAACCAACCTGTTTTTCAAAGCTTTTCTATCTTTAGGAAGTTGAACCAGATCAAATGTATGATTATCATGCAAGGATTTAATCTCATTTTGCATAGCATTAAACCACCTTTCTTTTTTTTTCACTATCCATGGCCTCATCAAAACTTTCGGTTCTCCCCCATCAATCAAGAGTACAAACTCATTGGGAGAATAACGAGATGAAGGTATTTCTCTCTAATAGATCTTCCGAGAGAACTCTCGGAACATCGATAAGAATCGGTTGTGCGTCCAACCACATCATCTTCCACCGGAGCATCAACAACTTCATGCGGTCATTACGAACATGATCATTCATTATCACTATCTTCATTATTTTAAAGATTTTCTTCAAGTGCAATAGTCAGGAAGTGGATCAACATCAACTAAGCTCTTATTGCTCTGAGAATCAACCTTCTCAGCTTTGTCAAAATCTTCAATTGTCTGGTCTTCAAGGAACACAACATCACAGCTTCTAACAAGTTTCTTCTCAACTGGATCATAGAAACGATAGCCAAATTTGTCTTGACCATAACCAATGAAGATACACTGCCTAGTTTTAATTTCAAGCTTTGACCTCTCATCCTTAGCAACATGCACAAAGGCCTTACACCCGAAGACTCTCAGATGAGCATAAGAGACATCCTTACCAAACCAAACTCTGTCAGGGACATCACCATCCAAAGCAACGACGAGGAGATAAATTGATAACATAAGCGGCGGTATTAAGTGCTTTCCGCCCAAAATGAATACTGGCAACTTAGCATCCGAAAGCAAACATCTAACCCTCTCAACTAGAGTTTTGTTCATCCTCTCTCGCTAAACCATTTAACCGAGGAGTCTTTGGAGGAGTTTCTGCCGCCGAATACCCCGTCGTCTACAATAATTATCAAAGGGACCAATGTATTCACCTCCATTGTCTGAGCGGATGCATTTTAGTTTCTTCCCTATCTGTCTCTCAACCAAGGCCTGAAAAGTCTTTAACACATCAAGTACTTGGTCCTTGGACTTCAAAGGAAATACCCAGAGTTTGCGAGAGTGATCATCAATAAAAGTCACAAAGTAAAGTGCACCACCACGAGAGCTTACTTTAAAAGGACCACACAAATCATAATGTACCAACTCCAGCAAATCATGCATTCTAGAAGGTGAATGACTCTGAAAAGAAACTCTTTTCTGTTTCCCGGCTAAGCAATGAACACATCTCTTTAACTTTGCTTGTTTCACTCCAGAAAGCAAATTCTTCTTAGCCAAGTTATCAATCCCCTTCTCTCTCATATGACTCAGCCTTCTATGCCATAATTCTGATGAAGTATCATTCTCCACCAAATTTACTGAGAACCCTCTCAACTAGAGTTTTGTTCATCCTCTCTGCTAAACCATTTAACTGAGGAGTCTTTGGAGGAGTTTTCTTCGTCGAATACCTGTTTGTCCTACAATAATTATCAAAGGGACCAATGTATTCACCTCCATTGTCTCCGAATGCATTTTAGTTTCTTCCCTAGGCCCGAAAAGTCTTTAACACATCAAGTACTTGGTCCTTGGACTTCAAAGGAAATACCCCGAGTTTGCGAGTGATCATCAATAAAAGTCACAAAGTAAAGCGCACCACCGAACTTTTAAAAGGACCACACAAATCATAACCAACTTTAAAGGTGAATGACTCGAAAAGAAACTCTTTTCGCCCCCGCTAAGCAATGAACACATCTCTTTAACTTTGCTTGTTTCACTCCGTAAAGCAAATTCTTCTTAGTGAAGTTATCAATCCCCTTCTCTCTCATATGACTCGACCTTCTATGCCATAATTCGATAAGTATCATTCTCCACCAAATTTACCGAGTCACTACAAATGGAGCCTTGAAATAAGTACAAGTGGACATCTTGTAACCTCGAGCCACAACTATGAACCTTTAAGCTTCCACCAACCACCAATGGTTTGATCATAACCATCATCATCAAGCTTTCCTACGCGGATTACATCCGCATGCGTTGACATTGTTAAGAACCAACCTCGAACCGTTCTTACTTTTCAGCGATCGTGCCAATACCAAGTACCTTAACCTCACTATCATTGCCCATTCGTAAATTTTCAAAATTACCCGGAGTATAAGAAGAAAATAATTCCTTCTTTGGCGTGACATGAGAAGTGGCACCTGAATCCACAAACCAGATAGACTCATCACAAACAAGATTGATATCATTTTTACCACAAGCAACAAGAAGATCATTTTCAGCAACAACAACAACACGATTTTCATTATCGCCTTCTTTCTTTTGCCTTTTCTGGTCTCTCTTAAACTTGTAGCAATGTTTCTTGATATGCCCTTTCAAGTGACAAGAGTCACATGTAAGAGTCTTGTACCTGGAGGATCTTGACTTGCTTCTACTTTTCCCTCTGTCATTTTGACCTCTGAAACTACTTCTCCCATGTCTTCAGTAACCAAAACATCAGAGTATGAAGTTGAAGAAGACGACGCTTGAGATCTTCTTCTCATCTCTTCATTCAAAACACCACTCTTAGCATATTCCATGGTTACACCATCACTCGGAGCGAGAATTAGTCAAAGAAACTCGAAGAATTTCCCAAGAGTCCGCGGTATTAAGAAGCCAAAGTCCCCGTATTTCTTCATCAAACTTGACACCCATTCCGAACGCTAATCAAGGACACCCCGAAAATCATTGATATGATCAGAAATAGGGCTGCCCTCTTTGTATCTAATATTCGTCAATTGTTTCAGTAGGAACAACTTATTATTGTCAGTCTTTGAAGCATAAAGTGTCTCGAGCTTTTCCCACAAGCTTTTAGCATTTGTCTCATTCACAAAATGATTTCGAACATTATCTTCAACCCATTGCCTAATATAGCCGCAAACCTGTAAGTGCTCAAATTCCCACTCTTCGTCTTTAATAGACTCGGGTTTCTTAGAAGCAAACATAGGTAAATGTAATTTCTTGACAAATAGAAGATCTTTCATCTTGTTTTTTCAAATATGGTAATTACTGCCATTTAAACAAACCATCTTGCTCATATTTGCCTCCATCATTCAAATAGACGACAACAAAATCAAATACAACCACAAGCTCTGATACCACTTTGTTGGGCTAAAACGGCCCAAAGATACTCTTAACATGATGTGATATTGTCTCCAAAAGTGCCTAACATGATGTGATATTGTCGCACACCCAACAATCTCCCTGAACTAAGTTCCACATGACTCATCAGCGAGATTCAACGTGTCAATGTGCCACCCACATCGTTAGAGTATTTACGATCACCGAAGCCCAAAGGCTGTGTTTGCGTCTTCAAAGCTATGGGTAAATGTCATCAACCAGCCCATAGACGGACAAAGGCACTAAGCCAGGCTCCACGCCACACTCCGCCATCTTTATACTCATCCCGCTAAACCATTTTTCTTTTGATGTGATATTGTCCGCTTTGGGCCAAGCCCGCACAGTTTTTCCCAAAAGGCCTCACATCATTAAGAGTATCCAACTCCTTATAAGTAGCTCCTTTTTCTTTCAGCTACCAATGTGGTACTTTGTTCGCACACCCAACACTAGTAAGGTGTCCGATTTCATAACATGTGTCTTATTAAATCACTTTGTTTGATGCAGGTAAGGGAGAGTTTGGAACAGAGAGATCTCTGCTACACCAAGCCAGTTCCAAGGTTGATATGGAAACTACCGAACCTCTAGCAGGGAAAATTAATCAAGAAATGTCGACTAGTGACAAGTGTAGAAAGGGAGAAGCTCTAATTCCTGCTGTCAAAGACTCTGAGCCCCTTGCGTGTCTGCTTCCAAACTCACAGACCGAAAAGGAAGCAGACAAAACATTAGAATCTACCGCTCTGCCAGGACTGGAGAAACTGGAGTGCACAGCTGAGAATGATATGCATCTTCGAGGGATTAACGAGACTTGTGATCAGAACAAGGAGCAACTTCTTAGGGACGGTTCTGCTCCACCTGAAACTTCTCCAACACATAGCAGGTCCTCATCATATAGAAGGAAAGGCAAAGGAAAAGCATTATCAGACGGAAATGACAATAGCAAAATGTCAAATGATGAGGAGAATAGCCATGAGAGTGTAGAAAGCTGCAACAGTACAAGGTTAATCCCGAAGGGTACTAAGCGTTGGCACTTTGAGCAGCAGTTTTTTGTTGGAAGTAAAAGAATCAGGACGGATATGCGTGGAGATACTGCTACAGAATCGACAGTTGAACGTAATAATAGCTCTTTCATGACTTGGATTTCAAACATGGTAAAGGGATTCCCTAAATCCAATCTCGAAGAGTCTCCTACTCTTGCTCTCACCTTTACTCCTAATAATGAGGAAAATCATGGAAAGGGGAAGACTAATCATCAGGAAATTGTTATGTATGACAAAAATCATGATTCCAATAGCAAGTCTATTGGTTTCCAATCTGTATTTCAGTCGCTATACTGCCCAACCTTGAAGGTGTCTGAAACAGAAATACCGAAAGAGGATCATCCGTCAGCTGACAAAGTCCTCATCAATGTTCCTCCAATATCCTGTCATCGGGGAGACGATATGTCAGATTCACACATGCTAATGTCTAATGACAAATTCAATCAATCTACAGTGGCTCGCAAAGAGATGCTACCGATGCAAACTCAGATTATGCCTCCAGTTGTTTCTCCTCAGGAGGCTAGTAGGACCACTTCAGCAGAAAACAAAGCTTCTAGTGACATGTCCAATAGAAATCAGTCTCTTCGTAGCCTGTGGATTACTAGATTCTCCAACAAAACTCCCGGAAGTACTGTTCTGAACATAGATAATTCCAAGCCAACTACACATGAAACATTAACAAGTGTGGAGTGTCGGATCGAACAGGCAAGCTCTGAAGCAAAGGAGACTTCAGCTGGTGACCAAGATAGTGATGCGGCAGCCAGCTCGAAAGAGATGGATGACAATAATTATGAAAGGTCGATGAATAATCTGCATCGTATTATACCTTCTGCCAAATTCAAGAAGTCAGAAGCACTGGCCTCTCTGTTTGCTAGGAGATTGGATGCCCTTAAACACATAATACCTTCTTCAACAAGAAATGAGTATAGTTACACAAGAACAACTTGTTTCTTCTGTGGCAGAAGTGGCCATGACTTGCGCAACTGTTCAGAGGTGACAGAATCTGAGTTGGAAGTTCTTATTAGAAGCATCGGATCTTATGATGGCGCTGAGGAATCTTCTTGTTTGTGCATTAGATGTTTTCAACTAGATCACTGGGCTATTTCCTGCCCAACTTCATCTTCAAACAGGTCACAGCAGTTAGAACACAACGTTTCTCCTGTTAATCGGAACAGGAATGAATGTTTGCCTAGCCTTCTTGAAATAAAGCAAGGCCATCCCATTGAACTTGCTAATAGTGACCTAATGCACAACAGAAAGCAGTTTTGGTTTGCAATAACTTCTGGTTCCAATCAAGTTCAGAAGCAGAGAACTTCTGATCCTACCGAGAACAGTTTGAAAGAAAATATAATTTCTTCCAATCTTGTTAGTAAGGAGATAACAGATGTTCCAAAAGGAATTTTTGATGTCATCAGAGGTCTTCGGTTTTCTCGTGTGGACATTCTCAAGTAAGCAAATCATGTTATACATAATATTTTACACAAGCTGTGTTAATCTATTATCACAACTTAGCTTATATATTATTTACTTTGGGGCTATAGAGGTTGTAAAGGTTTACTTCTTGCCCTAAATTAATTTATTTGGCACTATTTTCACCAGTTGTCGCTGTTATACATATACCTATTGGCTTGTTTCCATTTTAATTACTCTTTTTAATTGCTTCAGATGGATGAACTCCAACACTTCACTATCGCATTTGGATGGGTTTTTCTTGCGCTTGAGACTAGGGAAGTGGGAAGCAGGGCTAGGAGGTACAGGATATCATGTTGCATGCATAACTGGTAAACTTTATAGGAATAAATTTTCATTTCTAACTTTCTTCCACCTTTCAATGCAGAACAGATAGTTATTCTTTTATCTGTTTACACTTGCCATATCTTCCTGTTATGGAATCCACAGGTCTAAAAGGAGAAAAAATAGAGAGAGATTCCAAGAACTGCATATATGTTAATGTCTGTGGAGTCAAATGCTTTGTGGAAAGCCAGTATATCTCCAACCAAGACTTTTTGGAGGTAATATACTTTTTATTCACACATTATGCATAGTTTCGCAGATTCCTCTTTCTCTGAGCTTGTTATTTTCTAGCTTATTTTCTTTCCTACCCATTTTTTGTGGAGGTTTCCGTGATAGTTTTTGTTGGAAAGTGAAGGTAATATCATGTTAAGTACATTTTTTTTTTCTTTTCTTTTAAGGAAGTAATAGCTTTGCCAGATTCATATTCTTACTCGGCACTTGGCCGTATGTTTATACTAAATTTGATGCTGCATCTTCTCCTTGAGTTGTTTTTACTTTATTCTTTACGTGAGCGAATCTAGTTAACTTTTGCACTCACTGCTCTCAACTCAGGCCATATAGAGGTGAATAAAGTTAAGAAACGTGTACATATAACAAATCGCAAATCCATTTACTTCAAATCTCAAATCCATCTCTAATTCCTTGCAGGATGAACTAACTACTTGGTGGAGCAAATCTTTGGAGAGTGGTGGGGAGGTTCCTACGGAAGGCGATTTAAGACTCAAACTTGAGGAGCGTATGAAACTACGGTTCTAAAAAACTCATCACAACACACACTAGTCCCGAGTTTGGTTTGTCCAAAGTGTCAAAACCAGACCAAGAAATGAGCTATTCCACCATCTTGTAAATAAGATTTTGGGTGCTATTTCACAAATTCTTTGTTTCTTTTTATTTTTGGTGTTCTATAGACATCTGAGATTGAGAGTTCTTTTTAGTGATCATCTGGTGTATATAGATGAATGTGTTAGCTTTGAAATGTTAAATAATATGAGAAATATTGTTTGAAGAAAAAAGAAAGATTGCTGTTGATAAAGAAACATTTTACATTATGAGGTATCTTTTTTTTGTGTTTGGACCAGTAGTACTTATTCCATGATAAGTGCCTGTAAGAATTTGTTGGAATCATTTTTGGTCTTTTGGATTCACATATTTGCGAGAATATACAAAGTAGTTTTGTTCACTAGTTCAAATTTCGTTGTCTTTCCTTTTCCATTTCTTCGTCTTCCCTTTTCCCTTTCTGACATTAGATTTTTGTTGTGGCTGTATTATGTTAATCTCCTTTGATTATTCTGTGGTAGATATGTTAAATCCCACATCGGTGGTGGGAGGCAAAATCTGTATCTGTACGTGGTCTTTGGGCATGTCTCGCCTCTTGAGTTAGCTTTTGAGATTGAGTTAAGCCTAGTGTCCACACGCTAGAGGTCCAATGTGTTAAAGTCCCATATCGGCGGTGGGACGCAAAATCTGTGACAAATTTTGAAGAAAAATGACAAAAGGAAACAATATGTATTGTGATTGTAAGTTGGACAATGAAAACATGAGAAAATTACCAAAATATTCACTTAAGTTTGAGGGTAGGTTCAAAATAGTTACAGTTTTAAAGGAACACTTTTAGTCTGTGTCAAATATTTATCGAACGCTATTCGTTAGATTTGATGCGAACTATTGAAAAAAAAAAAATTAGCGGAACTCACACTTAGAATATGCCAAAGACATACATTGTTTTAGGAACAAACTATATACTTTTCAGAAAACACTGAAGGTGCTTTACAGTAGATGAGTCTTTCTCCAAAGTTTGAAATATCCACTGAAGGCTCATGGATTGCAGAGCACCTTTAGGATAAATATTTAACGGACCGTCTGTTTTAGACGTGAAAACTGCACACTAAAGGTGCTCCACTAGGAGCGCGTTTTCACCATTTTGGTTAACAAAATTCTCACAAACCCATTTATTGGATTTGTCCCTCAAAGGACGTCATTTTGGTAAAAAAAATCTTGTTAGTAAGATCCATTTCGAAAAATATTGCTCCTACAATTTATTAGTTCTCGCATATCCCTAGAAGAACCAAATCTTTGTAAGACCCAAAACATGTTGGAAGACAACGGGAAAAAAACATGTGGGAAGACAGTTCACGTAATCTTTATTTTATAATACTGTTATTGCACCAATTTGTAAACAATGGTTTCTAATTATTATTGTCACTTGCAATCATATATTTTGTTGAAAATATTAGATTTAATGTCATGTCCGGGCTCAACACTACTCAACGTATAAAATAGTGATTATATATATATATATATATATATATATATATATATATATTATGAAAGCACAATTAATATAACATCAATTCCATTTTATTATATTAATTATCCAAAATCGAAATTTATTAATATTTTTTAAAAGAGAAGAGTTCCTATTTTCCATAAAAACAATAGAATATTTAAAGCTCCATACTTTTAATTTTAATTCATTAATTTAAAAGTGTAAAATACTTATTATTTTTTATCAAATTTTGATTTGGACAATTCTAATTTAAATTATTAAATTAATTTTACATGTTTAAAACAAAACAAAGTAATTTTATTTAAACACGATTGAGATTTGACAATTTAGCTTATTCATTATTTGAGATATATATTTTTCACACTACTAAGAACAAAAATAAAAAAAGTAATTTAAATTCTATCTTATTTTAAAATATAAATATTTTAAGTATATTTATTTTAGTAAACATAACAAATAAATTGGAATAGCCAACGATTTAATAAATATTAGATCTCGGTATAAAAAAAGAAAGAAAATTGTATGGTTTGATTACCTAATTTTTAATTCTCCCACTAATGAATTGATACGCACGTGTGAAGAATCCATCATTATTATTAATGAGATACTTTGGAAATTACATGAATATTGTTTCGATTTTTTAATATGGGGGGGGGGAACTATTTTTATGCATATATTTTTATGCATATATATATATATATATATATACACACACACTATGTTCTCTTAATATCTTTATTTTTACTTTTTAAAACTTTATTATATTATTTTAAATAAAATGTTTTTTTTTGTTATTTTTTTTTATATTATTTTTTTTTATATTAGATATCGTTAATATGGGGTTCTTTATTCTCAGACCTGGTGGGTTCCACTTTTTTACTTTTTTTTTTATTTTTTTATATATATATTGCTTGATGTTGTTTAGTATGGGGTCCACCCTTTTTAATTTTATTTTTCATTTAGCATATCATTTTTACCGTATTATATATACATATTTAACTTAATATAACATTGTACACGTCTTATTATATTAGGAATAAAAAAGTCCGCACTTCTTTTTTTAATATTATATTTTTTTTAATATGGGGTTCAATTTTTTTTTTAATATTAGCATTAAATGGTCCACTTTATTTTTTTCCATTTTGGAGATGGTGAGTTTCAATTTTTTTTCTTTCGTGTTATTTAGTATGGGGCCCACCCCTTTTTTTTTTTTTTAGGGACTTTTGAATATAGTTTCTTCCTTTTTTTTTATTTTCATTTTTTATATTTTTATTTAGTATGATGTACGTTATTACTTACATTTTTATATATATATATATATATATAGTACTATTTCAAAATACATTAATATAACGTATCTAAATCTTTATTATATTAGTGTTTGCTACGAATACGCATTTTTTTGGATTGTGAAATATAGGATTATATTTTTTTTAATTTTTATTTTATTAATATTTTTTTTTTTTCACATTTTGGATGTTGTTTTTTTTTCACTTTTAATATGGATGAATTTTTTTTTTTTTTTTTAGGGTTGATTAATGTGGGGCCCTAAAAATTTTATTTTTTATTTTTTATGGGGGTAGTTTCTTCCTTTTTTATTTTCATTTTTTATATTCTTGGTGTTATTTAGTATGCGCCCATTTTATATTTATTTTAATATATATATATTTATGTTCAAAATACAATTAATATAATATGTATTGTCTTCGTATCTAAATCTTTATTATATTAGTGTTTCTACGAAAAAATATGGGGCCCACATTTTTTTTAAGTTTTTTAAATATGGGATTCACTTTTTTTTCAAAATTAAATATTATTTTTTTTTCCTCTCGATTTTGAAAAATATATATCAATATAGAGTTTTTTTTTTTAAGGCTTGATTAATATTAGTTTTTTTTTTTTTTTTTTTTTTAGGATTGATATATGATTTTTTTTTTTTTTATGGGGGTCCAATTAATATATTTTCTAAAGATAAAATGTTTGCTACGAATGTGTTTTAATATAAATTTTTTTTAACTAATTTTTTTTAAATATCATTTTTAATTTCAAATATTTTTTAAATATTAATTTTAAATTTTTGGATGTGGTGAGTTCCATTTTTTTTTAATAATTAATATAGTCTAATTTTTTTTTTTAAGGGCTTGATTAATATGGGGCCCAAAAATTTTTTTTTTTTTTTTTTAGGGGTTGATTAATATGGGGCCCTAAATTTTTTTTTTTTTTTTTTATGGGGGGTCCACAGACGGACGACGAAGGTGCCACTTACTGGCTCTTCTAAAGGATAGAAAAGTCATGTCCTACTCAACAAAAAAAGGAGAATGAATAAAGAATTCATCAATTCCATGTTCACCTTATCCAAAGATAAAGGAAAGTTCCTCCACTATGCTCCACGTAAACAATGGTCTTGCATCTCTATACGGAACCATAACACGATTGAGAGCAAAGAGATTTCACACTACTAAGAACAATAAAAACTAAGGCACTATTTGGAAAGCCACCCAGGTAATTAGAATTGGGTGTAATTTTCTTTTGGCCAAGTAATTCAAAATTAGGTACAAAATTTGGTGTAATTAAGCGGTAATTACACTCTAATTCTTAAAGAGAGTTGAGACTTGAGTGTAATTACATCCTGTAATTACAGGATTACTTTTTAGTTTGTTTCTTTTTTGTTTATTTTTTTTAATTTTTAATTTATTTTTTATTTCTATTATTTTAATTTCTTTTTCTTTTTACTTTTTAATTATTTTTATTTTTAAAAAATGTATTTTTCTTTTTATATTATTTATTTGCATTTCCTTTCTTCTAATTCTCAACCTTTACTTCTTGTGGTTCCATATAATTGCTCGTATTTTTTTTTAATTTTATTCATTTAGCATAACCGTGTTGTTGTTTTAACTTTTGAAACTACACCTCTTAATAATGGAAAGAATGAGTCATTAACAAACTTGGCATATAATGAGTGACGTTATTAAAGTAGAATTTCGTTGTGAATGAAGTTTTACTTTTGAATATTTTACTTAAATTACGTTAGAACTTACATATGTAATGTTGGAATTTGACATAAGAGTATTATATTAAACTTTTTCTTTTGAATTGTGAATGAAGTTTTACTTTTTAATTTTAAGTTATTTGCTTTCACATTGCATGTTGTTTATTTTTTCACTTACATTTGATGGATTTTTTTGTGTCAAACATTTGAATAATATTATGGCATTATATTTATAAATATTATTTTTTGTCAAACATCCAATCCATGACGTTCTCACAAAAAAAATGTCTTCTTTTAAGTTTTATAATTAATTAAAATTAAATATTATTAATTTGAAAAATATATATCAAATATTTTTTACAATATTAGTTTCAAATATATGATTATTAATTAATATATTTTCAAGAAACAATGTGTTATTAAATAACTAATTTAATATCATTTATAATAACAAATATTTTTTAAATATTAATTTTAAATTTTTTATTTTTAAATTAAATCAAAGTTTAATTACACCGTAAACCAAAACACGCTTGTAATTACACCGTAATTACGTTAAACAAACAGGATTTTCAATTACTAGGCCTAAGTGTGCGTAGCGAAAAATGTAGCGACGAACAAATTTTCTTTTGGAAATTTTAACTTTTTACTTGTGTTAAGGGTGTACGAAAATTAGATATATACTCAAAAGGCAATATTTAACCTACGTATCGTTAAGATTTCCGGCGAAGGGTGTGCACCTGACCACCCTTCGCCTAAGGTGGCTCAGCTCGTGATGTAGCGTCTCCGTGACACGTGATTGGATCGACCAGACCAGATCTAATACATTTCCGCCTCTGCGACCATATCTTTGCTCTACGTACTCCAAGCAACAAGGCATTTCCTATTACTCCTGAATGGAGGCCGGCCACCACCTCCTCTCTGATTATCCGGGACATTGATAGTCTCACGTTTATCTTCTTCTCCAGAGACTCACTCCTAAAGTACCTGCACCTTCATTAGATGATATTTTTGAAGTATTCATGCCATCATTGCACGCCTCGAAGGCTCGAAACCGCTGTAAAACTTGTTGGGCCCAGCTGATGAACAAAATGCAAGATCCAGTTAAATTTCATCAACTTTATAACCGATATCCTTGGAACAAAAACGTAGTTCACTTTGTATACCAAGAAACTCTGGAAGATAATAAGAAAATTCACTAAATCTATGATAGAGATAAGCCTTTTACGATAAACAAAACCAGAGAAAAGGACTACATTATCTTTGGGTTTAGACCTAAAACCATACATGTTCTTTTACATGGATCATTAATAGTCCATTATGTTTGCATAATTGGTGCACTTTTAGTCAACTCCCAAATATTTTGTTAAAAATTTAATGAAAAAGGGCAAAAATGCCCCTGAACTATTAGAAAAGGTCTAAAAATATTCTTCATTCATCTATTTTGCTAAAAATATCCCTCAATTCAACTTTTTGGCTCATTTATGCCCTTTGACTAACGGTCAACACTAAAAAAAATTTAAAAAAAATAACTTAAATTACACATGACATTTTATTACTGGAAAATTGATGTTTTGTTTAAAAAAAAAAGATCTGGAAAATGGTTTTTTTAGAATCAGGAAAAATGATTTTTTTTAAACCCAAAAAAAACTGGAAAACTTGATTTTTTAATTCAATTATCTCGAAAAATGGTTTTTTTTTTGTCCTCAAAAATTTAAATTTTGATGATTTTATTTTTAGGACACTTTAAAAAAAAGAAGAAGGAAATAGTGGATCTTTTTCAAAATGTGAAAAAATGGATTTTTATAAAAAAAAAAAAATGGAAAAAATGATAGTTTTACAAAAAGTGTGGAAAAACCATTTTAAAAAAAATAATCCAGAAAAATAATTTTTTAAAATCTAGAAGAAAATTATGGAGTATTAGTTTTTGCACATTTTACTTTAAAAATTTAGTTTTTCCAAATTTTAATAAAAAAATTCAATTTTCCATATTTAAAAGAAAATCAGTTTCCATATTTAAAAAAAATCCACTTTAATAAAAATGCAATCCTGATTTTTTTTTTTAAAAAAAAAAAAAAAAAGCTTTGCCACATTTTTTAAAAAAATTAGTGGTTCCAGATTTTATAAAAATCCAATTTTTTCATATTTAGAAAATCGGATTAGCAGTAAAATGCCATGTGTAATTTAAATAATCTTTTTTTAAAAATTTAGTGTTGAACCGTTAGTCAAAGAGAATAAGTGAGCCAAAAAGTTGAACTGAGGGGTATTTTTAGCAAAGTAGATTGATGAAAGGTCTAAACTTTTTAGACCTTTCTAATAGTTCATGGACATTTTTGCCCTTTTCAGTTAAATTTTTAACAGAATATTTGGGAGTTGACTAAAAGTACACCACTTATGCAAACATAATGGACTATTAATGTTTCATGTAAAAGAATATGTATGATTTTAGGTCTAAACCCAAAGATAATGTACTAGTTTGATACTTTTCTCAACAAAACCACATAGCACAACATGGAGCAAAACCGATGAACAATGTTAGCCAAATATAAGATAAAATAATCAACACAACTTTTATACCACAAAGTTCATTAAAAATTTGGTATCTGGATGATGCAATTCGTTATCTGACATAACTTTTTAGAAGTGATATTTGGATGTGTAGAGTACCAAATGTGTTGCACCAATTAAAAAGTACATAAAGCTCGCCATGATCTCCCACTCGTCGGAAACATCAAAATAAAACAGTATTTTAATCACACATATCCCAACCTCTAGAAGTACAAAGCACGATTTTTCATTTGAAACCATGATGTCCATACCAAAATATAGAGCAAAGCGTCAGTTATCATGAATTTCTGGATCAATTTAATTCCAATAAAATCACTCACTGCATTTAAAACAAAGAAAAGCAAGGTGATACTTCAGCTACAGACACAAACATGCATCACACAGATCTTTATCGACGAAAACATATTAGGGAACTTTCTGGACAATAATTGCACTAAATTTTCTAACAATGCATGCTCACAAGCACTGGTACCAGACATGTAGCCAATGAAGGAAAGCTGATAGCAGATGTTAGAACAAAAGTTTCATCTGATGAAGCCTCTGATTCTTTGGAGCGAGTCTCTGGTGAAAAAGATAAAATTTAGACTACGGATGTTCAGGGACAGAGGGAAGGCAGTAGAATCACTGGAAATCGGTTATTATTGAAGCATTCTTGCTTGGAGTAATAAGTGTTGCGACACCTGAACGATATTTTTAGAACAGTGAGAGTGAAGTGTACATGCATCTGGAAGAAATGCTGATGCAAGTGGCAGAGTTGTTACGGAGGAAAAAGCAAGTGGCGCTCCTCACGAAAGTTCCGTGCATGCAAAGACCACGAGGATCGTGCTATGGAGTATACCAGAAAACGCCCTGATCTGCAGACTAAAGCCAAAGTCTAATTTCCTGGAAAATGACCATTTCATCCAAGAAATAATCAAAAACTAAAGCGAACAGTATAATCTCCAAAACTCTGATTTTACCATGTAATATTTTTCCAATGAAAATGATAACAAATGCGAAGGCAAAGCACCTAAACTTTAGGAGATAATGGTACTGATTAAACAGAAGAGGGGGAGGGGTAAGTGACCAAATGTATTTTGAGATTGTAACAAATTGTGTCAAGTTCATTTTATATGCAAATACATTACCAATGTTCTAGACCTCCATCCTCACTAACTATCCTATCACCTGAACCCGGATAATGGATAAAGAAGGAAAGGGGATGCAATGGGATTAAATAAGCAAATAAATAAAGAGCCAAAAAGTTGACACACAAATGTGCAGTTAAATGCTTTTTGGTACAGTTGAAACTTTCCATAAAACTAAAACGGTTTGTATACAAGCATGATACAAAAATTTGGAGTAATAAACGTATAAGCTTTAATCGACGAAGCGATAGTTCTACTGGTTGAGGGTGTCTTATCTTATAAGCTTATGTGTCGAGGTGTTAAGTTTAGAAACTAGCAAAAATGTCAGGACATCAAAAATGGTAAATTCCTTATTGCTTTTTAATCCTCCATTTATGGAAGTAAAAGGGATCCTTTGAAACTATCGGTTGCATATACCACATCTTCACTAGATGAAATACTGTTCAAGGAACCACCTATTAATTGTTGAAAATGGAGAACATCACAACCCATAGTTCTGAAGAAAATTGTTATGCAGTGGAAGATGATCCGCATCCTTTCCATGACTTTGGAACATGTAACACTAATTAACTACAATACATTTTCTTCTTTTTAAGTGGTGAGTTGTTAAGATTGATCCCCACATTACTCATCATTAAAGAAAATCTCACTACAAGAAAGTATAGAAATGGTAACAAAAAATTTAATATTTGGCAACAACTTAGTTTTATTGTTGGCAAAGAACTTTTTTGTTGCCAAAGAATTTAATTTTGTTGTCATAGTATTGATTATTGTTGCAAAAAGTACTTTTGGCAACAAAAAAAAAAAAGTTGTTGCATGTTGTTGCAATAACAGCCGTTGGGAAAAGTCTATGCAACAAAAAAAAATTGTTGCCAAAAGTACTTTTTGCAACAATAATCAATCTATGGCAACAAAAATAATTTTGTTGCCAAATATATTTTTTCTTGTAGTGTCTTGTGTGGCTATTTCTATAGTAACATCAAAATGGACCTTGATTCACCTCTTTCAATCAAATGATAGTAATAAGACTTCACATAGAAACATTTTGAAGATGATCCTTTCAATGATATCTTATTGACTTACTCAAATTTAGCAAAACTTAAATATTGTGCAGGAATCTTTACACACAATTAAGCTACCAATCATGTATAGATTTCTAAAAGACAACGTCATTGCACCAAACTTTGAACAAACGTCATTGTAACGAGTATGAGCATGAGTTAGCCTAATTTTCGATTTGATCTTGAACCTGATTTCACTAACAAAATGAAAATGGATTTTTTATTCAGAAACTACATAACAAAAGTAGAGTAAACTAAACTCACTTGAATTTTCACTTACACTTCCAAGCACTTGTTGGGTTTTTTGGAGTGTGAATGGGAAAGGAGAAAAGGTACTTTTTGGAGTGCACCCAAAAGGCACCTTTTCTTTTGCACCTCTCCATCTCACCTTTTCCTTGCCTATAAATTTAGAGGACTAGCCTCAGTTTTCTACACAGAAAAAATTCTGGACTTCCACTACATATTTTCTTACAAACTAATATCCGAATTTGCATTCGACGAAGTTGATGGGGCTTGAGGTACCGCTACGCCATCAACAGGTATATCCGTTTTATCCTGTGAGGAAGTAATCCATGACCTCGGGTACAGTGAGGAGATTAAATACACCAAGTAACAAAAATCCAAGGTGCAGTAAACGTCAAAGGACATCTACATCCTTTGGATCAGATTTTTACGAAATTTTGTTAGAAAATGAGCCTCAAAATTTTAAAGAAGCTATGACTTCTTCAAAAGCTCAATATTGGAAAGAGGTAGACAATAGTGAAATTGAATCCATATTAAACAACTATACATGGGAGTTGATTGATCTTCCACTCGGGAACAAATCTTTAGGTTCTAAATGGATATTCAAAAGGAAGATGAAAGATGATGGTACTATTGACAAATATAAGGCAAGAAGTATTGTCAAAGGATTAAGACAACGAGAAGGTCCTGATTATTTTGACACATACTCACCGGTAACAAGAATAACATCTATTCGGGTGTTAATAGCTTTAGCCGCTGTGTATGGTCTTGAAATCCATCAAATAGACGTTAAGACTTAAATGGGTATTTAGTCAAGAAATCTACATGGAACAAATTTGAAAAAGAAATGTCGACTTGTTAAGTCTGTTAAACAATGCCCAATGGATTCAAGATTAATGAGTGCGATAAATGTGTTTACATTAAGAACACTCTGAATCATATGGTCATTGTTTGTTTATACGTTGATGACATGTTGATAATGAGTAAAGACATTGCTAACGTAAATGCCACTAAGCGTATGCTAGCTAGCAAATTTGATATGAAAGACTTAGGAGTTGTTGAATTAATTTTAGGAATTAAGATCCACAAGACTCTCAAGGTCTAGGCTCGTTTGAAAGATTACTTGAGAAGTTCAAGTATTCGATTTCAAAAAGCGCAAAAACTCCAATTAACGTAAACCTTGCTCTTGATAAGAACAAAGGTGAAAAGTGAGTGTCAATTGGACTATGCTAGGGTATTGGGAATTTTAATGTTCATCATGACCTGTACGTGACCAGATATAGCTTATACTATAAGCAAACTAAGTCGTGCACGAGTAATTCCAATCAAACGCATTTGATGGCAATGAAACGAGTTCTTGGATATTTAAAACATACCCAAAACTTTGCCTTGCATTACAATAAATATCCCGCAGTTATTGAAGGATACAATGATACCAATCGATCATCGATCAAGAATCCAAATCCACAAGTGGATATGTATTCACTATTGGTGAGGAGCGAGAACAAGGTTGTCCAACGGACATGTATGGCTCGCTCCAAATGGAGTCCGAGTTCATTAGACAAAGGCGTGAAGAAGAATGGCTAGTTAGAAGATATTCCTTTCTGACCCAAACCCGTGGCACCTATATGCATACATTGTGATAGCCAAGTAGCAATAGGAAGGGCAGGGAGCATAATGTATAACAGTAAATCTCGTCACATACGATGGAAACATAATACCGTTAGACAACTACTCTCTAGTGGAATTATCACAATTGACTATGTTAAGTCAAGAGATAATATGTCAGATCCACTAACTAGAGAGGTGGTTGAAAAATCATCGAGGAGAATGGGACTAAACACCCGGTAACTCATATTGGATGTGATGGGCACCCGACCCCGGTACATGAGATCGAGCGAGACTCTTATTACAAACGGAAGTTTTTCGTCTCTTCTCGTAAACGAAAATTACAAGACATTAAGGCTTTTTAATAGTTCGTTGTTCTCAAATCAAACAAAAACCGAAACATATAAAATCTATTATATAATACGCCTGACAAACCGACATTCTACCCACAATAAACCACTTATCGAAACACAAAAACATATAGACTCGGCAAGCACTAGAAGCAAATGGAGCTTTGCACAACGCCATCGGAACATCTTCATAATGGCTTCTACTCATCGTCTGGATGTCGCGCGTGAAACGCGAAGTTCCCCAAGAAAAGGGGTCATCGAATATAGATATGTAAAGCATAAAGTGCATGCATGTTTTTCATAATATATAATTCCCCATTCCGACGCAATAAATGTATATCAAAATGCTTACTCGGAAACATATAATGCAAGTCAAAACATATGCCATATCCGCCTTTTTCTTTCGGTGAACGGAGAACGTGGTCGCCACCGCGTCAAAAATCGCGCCACAACACAAGATAACTCCGCAGTAGGAATATCTCCGTAACATATCATATCATATCACAACATATCCCGTATCATGTCATATCATCGAATATCAGTGTACATGGCACATCATACTCCACAACCCATGTACATGTATACCCGAGTGAACAATGATGATAACATAAGATCCGCTTTTTGCTCAAATGAAGGACAGTATTGAGGCATCCACGAATGGAGTAGTGAGAAACTAAATGCATCATAAAATACAAAAAAAAACTCATTTAATAATCCGAACGATGGAGTAGTCATTTAGGAAAGAAATCAAACGGTGGTCATAATTGTACTTTTCGAATGGTACGTCGGATTGTGTCAAAACAAGACTTTAGTTCGTTTGTACATGTCGATATATCATAGGACTCCATGTAATAATTAAAACAACTTATTTATGCTAATAATCGGAATAATCACCAAAAGTTTCATTTGAATGTCACTTGAAAATGAGCCTAATAGAACAATATGGAAGGGGTTCGGGAATAGGGGGCCCACCTCGAGTCAAGCCGAGGTGGCGTACATAATTTACTAGCCTTAGGCTTTGAGGAGTCGTTTACAAAAAGTTTCGGGGCATTCCGATTTTAGTTGTGAAAGTTATGGACGTTTTATGACACATGACTCTTTTAGAAATAAAGGTATTTAACATGTTTTTCCAACAATACATAAGTTCATAATTCAATTTCATTGAATGAATAAAGGCCAAATCGAAGCTCGGATTTCTAGAAATGGGGTCTTTCCCGAAGCTCGTACCATAACCTAGTATGACTAAGACATGCCAAGGAAAGAAAGGTAGGCTTTACATACCTTATTTACTCCCTATGTTATATGCAAACTCAATGTCCAAACTTCCCAAAATCTAGAATTGGTCACAAGGTCAAACATTAGTTATAAGTCTTTAAGCTCAATCTTGAATTAACAAATGCCTACGAAATTTCGCATTTCCCAAGAAATGCACCATCCAGAATCCAATTATTTGAAAAATTACAACAACAAATCCGAGAATTTAACTCGGCCAGAATAGTACCAACAATCAATACAAAACACATTCTAACGCAAGTAGTCTTCCTTTCTACATAATGCAACAACTTAAAAACTTCACTTTTTTCAAACCAATATCAACGTTTCCAAATCCATTTACTAATCTAAGATCATTCAAATATATTCGAAAGCATTTCATATCATTGTACAAAATATACAAAAAAAGTCCGCCAAAATCCATAATTCACCCGAAAACTCCTCAACTTCCTAGACAATTTTTAATGCATTTCTCGCTTCCAAATTCATGAACTATCCCAACAACACACATTCTAACAACATTATACTCATGAATAACGAAATGACACTAATACCACATTAGCTTTCAAATCAACCCATAACATTTCCAACATCAATTTAAATCATCAAATTCTCATTTCCATCATAGAATACATATCTACAACAATTAAATTATTACATAGAAAATTGTTCCATCCTCCCCACACACAACACACAAAATAAAATAAATATGCATATACACACAACCACCATGCAAACTTCCATTTTTCCATGAATTCTATCCTTTTCTACACACCACAACATAACTCTTCACAAACATATAAATATAGATTAAATCTTACCTTTTCTCCTTAACTTCTTGACTTGTCCAAGGTGCGAAAATGAAGAAACCAAAATCATCTTCCAAAACAACTACACCACGTTGTAGAATTAGTAGGAATACATGAAGAAAATGATTTTTGGAGCAAGATTTCATGGGGCAAAAATCCCCCACCTTGGCCGAATACCCCTTTGTTTCTCCCCTTTTTTTTTTATATATATATATATATATATATGAATTCTCCATATATATAAATGTGATGAATTTCATCCATGTGCCATATATTAAAAGATCATGTATAGACATTCTACACACTATGTATGTGCACATGCCCCCCTTATTTTCTTTTCTTTTTTCTTTTTCTTTTCTTTTTGTTCAAGACAACCAACTTCCCAATTCCAATTTTGCCCTTAACCTTTCCACAATATTACCATAAATTCTTTTGTGCATTTCCATTTTTACCCTTAACCTTTCTCAATATTTCCACACTAATGGCATCCACAATTAGTACTCATAACAACTTGTGCATTAAACAAGATCACAATATAACTTTGCCCTTAGCTTCTTGCAACTATCTCAAATTATTCGAACGTACAAAATACGGGTCATAACACTATGGCCGAGGACAAGTCATCGTGTAACTCACTTCCGAGATCCAGTTCAAAGAGATCAAACAAAGTCATTGATGACGGTTCAACATTGTCAAAATAAACTTTTTTGATCCATTCTCGTGATGAGACAATGTTCAGTACCAGAATAAAACATTAAGGCTTTTTAATAGTTTCTAAGTTTGATACAAGATATATCAAATAGTGTATCTACAGGATGACATATTTAGGAATCACATATGTAAGTGTGAAGTGTAAGCCGCTTCAAGGAGAATTTTGTAAGGCCAATTCTCTACGCATTTATGAACCGACAATGTTAAGTCTTGAAACGAACAAAACAATGAGAACCAAAACGATTAAAGGGTTAATTTTGTGACATGTGGTTGTCTAGGTATACACCAAATCTCGAAGGTTCAAAGATATCAAATTTACCGATTGTCCGAGTATATCCGACATATGTTCACTACGGAAAGTTCCAAGAAAAATCTACTTATCTAGATGCGATTAATCCTTGCTTACGAATCACACAATTTTTCATGCATGTTTTTCATAATATAGTCATTCCCCATTCATGTGGGGGATTGTTGGGTTTTTTGGAGTGTAAGTGGAAATGAGAAAAGGTACCTTTTGGAGTGCACCCAAAAGGCACCTTTTCTTTTGCACCTCTCCATCTCACCTTTTCTTTGCCTATAAATTTAGAGGACTAGCCTTAGTTTTCTACACAGAAAAAATTCTGGACTTCCTCTACATATTTTCTTACAAACTAATATCGAGTCTTTGTGTGATTCGTTGCCGAATTTGCATTCGACGAAGTTGTTGGGGTTTGAGGTACCGCTACGCCATCAACAGGTATATCCGTTTTATCCTGTGAGGAAGTAATCCATAACCTCGGGTACAGTGAGGGGATTAAATTCCTTAAGGACACATAGTGAATTATGTCGACTCGGATATTTTCAGTTTTATGCATTTTACGTTTTTTTTAAGATTAACTCGTGTTTTTGGTTTACTGGTTTTGAACATAAATTTACTAACAAAGACACTCTCCCCATAGCCAGGAGCACTTGGTACACAGGTGGGCCATTTTTTCCAAGCAAAAACAATAAATCACCCCCAAAAATTTGAAAATTACAACTAAAGAAATTCGGGAGGTGTTGATTTAGTTGAAACTAGTGAATTTATCCGCGCTTCGCGCAATTATAAAAGACTTTATTAAATTTATAATTTATTTTTCCTAATACCCAAATATTAAAAGTAATAACAAACTACATATTTATGAAATCTAAAGTATTTATTAATTTATAACATATGAATATATAAATTCAACCCTTATGTACATTTCAAAACTTAAATATTCAGCAAATAAATTAAAAGGCAAACAAATAAAAATATAACCACTTTCAGAGATTGAGGGAATTTTGACAAACCAAAAATAAATCTAAAAACCTTCGATTTTTTTTTTACATTGCATTTACAAATTCATGGTGTTTTGATATAGCGGAAGAGGGTTGAAACTTATGTGGAAAACAAATAAACATTATGAAATAAACACGAAAAATAAGATCGTTTTCTCCTTCACAACAAACTAACATAAACCCAACTTGACTGCAACAATTTTAAGAATATTACATGAAGGAATTCTCGCATCAATTTATACTACCTTCTCCCTTCTCTTCTTGACTCTTCGTTTAAAGTTTCATTATTCTAAAAATTTTACTCAATGCCTCTAAACCACAAGGTAACTGGTAAATATAATTAATGTTTACTTGAAAAATCCTTCATATGAAAATAAAATTAACTAACTCAATAAATAAGATGAAATATATTTTTGCAATAACATTTCAAGATCATGTGAACATATTCAGCATGATACAATAAGTGTTTTGTTTGTCTTTAAAATAACAACACGAACTTCTAAAAGGATAATTCATTGTATTTCACAGCTGAGTCGTAGTTTTACTTGCATTAGCCAAGAAACGTTAGTCTATATCGCTTCCAAATAATTATTTGAAAATGAATAGTGCAAGAATATAATTAATGGAGTAAAACGGAAAGAAAATGTTAGTATACAAATAAAATTTATTGGGGAAAGGGGAGAGGTTGAGTAACGTTGAAAGGGAAATGACAAAGAAGGAGGAAAAAGATAAATAGATTGAGAAAATAATATTACCAATGCAAAAATAGATAGCTAATTATCTGATCTTCTTTAATCTTGTTGTCAAGTAGTATATATCCACGAAATTGTCGTGCCGCATATGCTTGTCTTCTCTCTTTTCCCCCACAAGCCATTATATAGTCCTCCCTGGCTCCTTCATAATTCACAAATCACAAACTCTTCATTTTTGTAACTCCGCCAATGATTAATGAGTTTATTATAATCAAAGCTTTTGTCCGTTTCTTTCCTATTGTAGCCTCTACCATTTAAGTATATGCATGCAACTTTGAGTTCATCACAAGTTTCATGACCACCTAGTGAATTACTTATTTATGATCAATTTTCTATATAAAAGACGGATCTTCATTTCCGATCCGTTAGTACTGAATATCACAACATGGGAGGGGGAAAATAGAAAAACACATAAATGCATATTAAAATAAGTAATAAAGAAGACAATTATAGTGGGAGGTGAAAAGTTGATTAATTGTGTTTAAATACTTTTTAGGCTATTAAAAATAAAATAAATAGATAAATAAAGGAGAAAATGTAAAAAAAAAAAAGAGAAAAAAGATAAATGATTTTCTAGGTCATAGAAAGGTGTCACATCACCTTGTTTATGCCTAGCATTATATTATATATAGATTCGGGATTTTGTAGTGTGCTTAGATGGATTGTTTTGTGTGGGTTTTGTCAGATTTTGGCGCATGAGTACACGGAAGGAAAAATGAGTGTTTTTTCGGGAGGAGGACACAAATGGCCATCCGGCCCAAACTATTGACAATCGAATGATCCAAGAAGCTTAAAAGCTATTCTTTAGCCTTTTTAAAATAATTCTATTTTTAGCCTTTTTTTTTTTTAAAAAAAAAAAAAACTAATTTTAGCATATGTATAGAAATAGTATAACTGTTGTATAGAAATCTATCATATATATATATATATATATATATATATATATATATATATATATATATATATATATATATATATATATAAATTGTATCATTATACGTGTTTAGAAAATGTATTTGTATAATTTATGTTTAATAAATGTATAATCAATGTATAGTACTAATTATACACATATTATATATTTATATATATATTTATTGATAGGCTCAATCAACATATTCTTAGTAATTATACACATATGTGTATAATATGTATATAATATAATTGTGGTGCACAACACACCATAAACAATACTACTATACAAACATGGCTTGTAGACAACTCTAGGACAGAACTGCTTTGATACCAAGTTTGTCACGACCCAAACTAGAGGGCCATGAAAGTAACACAAGGAAGACATGAAAGTACATGGGATAAAAGGAATGCAACCTGTACATCTGAACTGCCTCTGAGGGCCAATGACATGCATAAGTACTGTATATATGCGTATATAATGCCTTCTCATACATATATATATATATATATATATATATATATATATATGCATATATAACGCCCGTCAAGCCTTTTTTCCCATCCCATCGTATCATATCGGACCTCTATGGGCATAATCATCATCATATGACCAACTGATCAGGTGGTAGTGCATATATAACGCCGTCACCTTTCCCATACTCCATACCTCATATAGATATAATTTAAGTATACTCGTATATAACGCTTGCGGTTCATAGCATATAAGAGTACATCCTGAATATGATAAGAGTACATCCTGAATCTGTCGGAGTCACATAAGGTCGTTACACCTCCGAACATCGTTATGAGATAACATATCATCAACATGTGACTCTATGAAGCATACTGAAGTGAGCAGTCATTACACTAAATCAGTGCGAGTTGGTATGTATCTGGTGACGTGTCACGTTCAACCAGTTTGAGGCGTGCCAAACTTTATCATTAAGTAAACTATTTTCTTTTTTGGTAATTAAATGTTCAAATCCGTACGCTTAATGAGATCATCTATGACCGCGCGAAGCGTAGACAACTAACCTAGTATTATATAATGGCTATACTCAATTATCTATTACCGCGCGAAAACCAAATTAGCCCCATAAAATGATAAAATAACAAATACTACAAAAATTAAAATAAGTTCCCTTTATAAATATTTAAACCTCATCACAACCCTTAAAACAGTAGTAATTCAAATTAATTAACCTCCATCCCCCCCCCCCCCCCCCCCCCCCCCCCCAAAAAAAAAGCCATCACTATTTAATTCTTATCCCAAAAAGCCCACTTCGTAACGTGGGGTAAAAAGAAAAAAAAATAGTCTCATTTCTTCAATCCGCGTAACAGACCTAGTGGATCATCTCATCCGTTGATAACTTTTAATCTCAAGGCTGATATTCAAACTCCATATCGATCCGCGTCACTATCCTTGTAACCAATAACATTTCATTACTTTCCCTTTATATAACCATTCTAAGTCATCTCGTATTTGGCACAATTCATCATTTCTATATCTCATCAATTACAAGTTTTATATTCCTTATCAATTAAGCTCTTGTCTGCAACAATGGTGTCTGCTACTGCAAAGAAAACAGTTGCTCCTAAGAAACCCCGATCTCATCCTCCTTATGTTGAGGTATTTCTTTAATTTACCAAATTCTTTTTGTTTGAAAAGATTTACATTTTTCAGTTTAAAGAATGTATTTTAATCTAGGGTATAATATAATTATAATGGAAAATGACCTGAATTAGTTTGATTTTGCTCCAAAATTTGTAAAATCGACTTTTAATGATTTGGGGTGTGAATTTGATGGTTAAAAGACGAATTAAAGTAGTTTGATTTTGCTCCATAAGTTATAAAATTAACCCATTGATAAGAACATCAAACGTGTAATTAATTGATTTTTGTGATTTGGGATGTGATTGTGCAGATGATATCAGAAGCAATAATGGTGTTGAAGGAAAGAACTGGTTCAAGTCAAGTTGCGATAGCAAAATTCATTGAAGAAAAGCAAAAGGATTTGCCTACAAATTTCAGGAAACTCTTGTTAGTTCAATTGAAGAAACTCGTCGCATCAGGCAAACTCACTAAAATCAAAGGCTCTTTCAAGCTTACCCCCGCTGTCAAACCCGCCGCAAAACCTGCCGCAAAGCCCGCCGCAAAGGCCGTTGCTCCGGCGAAGAAGAAAACCACCGCCACCGCAAAGCCAAAAGCAGTGAAGGGTAAAGCAGCAGCGCCGGCGAAGAAAGCGACGAAGAAGACAGTGGCTGCTCCGGCGAAGAAGGTTGTGAAGAAAGCAACTCCGGTGAAGAAAGCTGCGGTTGCTAAAGTGAAGAAAACTACACCGGCGAAGAAGGTTGTGAAGAAGCCTAAAACCATTAAGGCAACTCCGGCTAAGAAAGCAAAGAAGTGAAGAGATTAGGTTAAATTTGTGGTTGAATTTGTAAATTGTTTTTACATTTCTCTAGTGAAGTGATATGAATTTGGCCCTTTTTTTTTTTTTTTAAGTTTGCGTATTGCTGTTAGTATTGTTCTCCATTGTTAGGGTTTGTTTTAGGGGTATGATGACATATGCTCATTGTCATAATAGGGTTTGAATGAATAGTAACAGATTTGTATGATGGAAATGAAGAACAGTGTTGGTAGTATTTCTTTATCCAGAAATTAATTCTATTTGTGTTAATTAATTTGTTTATTTATTAAATGTCAAAGAGTCTTGTATCGAAAGAGACCGAAATGTAGCGTGTTATTATCATCAAGTTTCGCCGTCAACGGTCCAGAAATTTAGTGCAAATAGGAAAAAGATGATAAAATTTTCCTTTTTTTTTTCCTGGCAAGTTCCATGCAGACTAATGAAGCCACGAATTTCCTACCACAAAATATCTTTTGTGCTAAAAATGAAAAGGAAAAAAACAAAGTGAGGTTGAGTAGGCCCTTTATCTTTTTAGTTTCTTTGGTAATAATCATTGTATTTCCTTTATACGGATATATTCAGCTGGAGAGTTATTTAAAGTCCGAGAAAAATTGGTTTTAATTAAAATACAATCGATTTGATGACCATATAGGACTGAAATATTCATGAAAAAAGAGAAAACTAGTTAGAAAATGAAAAAAAAACTTATTCCCGAGAAATTAAATATAATTAGTTTCCAAAAGCTTATGGAATAATAAGTTATATGAATATCCAAAAAGTTAATTGTTGGAATATCCAACAAACAATCTGAATTTCGCATAGGTAAATAATTAAGTAGGCGTTTGGACATGCGATTTCATCTCATAATATAAAATCATGATATAAAATTAGCGTTTGGAAATGCGATTTCATCTCTCGATTTAAATCTCGTGAGATGAAATCCCAAATCATCCAAAAACATGATTTAGGATTTGAAATCATGATTTCAAAAAAAATATAAATGTAAAATTTGACCCATACATTTATATTTTGTAAAAAAGATAATAAATTGGTAGATATATTTACCAATCATGTTTACCAATCAAAATCATCTTTCGCGTGAAAAGATTGTTAAATGCAATGTGGGAAGATTATATTAAAGAGTAGTTACATTCCATTCATTCGTTAAATTTTCTTTTTATTGGTAAAGTTTGATCAATTGATGTTATATTTTTAGGAAAGGCCTTTTAGTAGTGTATTAATTTTATTATGAATTATAATTTACTCATTTGATAAGATTGTATAAGAATTAAGAAAATTTTGATGGTTTTCATAACTTGTGGGTTTTTATGTTTATAAAAAAAAGCTATGACTTAAATCCAAATTAAATTACATGATTTAAATTCATCTCATTATTTAATATCACGACATTTAATGTCATGAGATGAAAATCACGTCAAACGGCTCCTACGACTGACCAAACAACATAGTTTGAAAATGAAACATAGCAAACTTTGGCTCGCTTTTACGGTTCCAGAACAATTCGCTTCTGGATTAATGCAACATATGACTTGTAAAGTAAACATCAAATATTTCTGTAATCTCTTGACCTCCTCTTAAGTCACAACTCACAAGAAAGTCCTAAATAATTACGGTATCTCTATTTAATAAGATGTTTTTTTTTTTTTTAAATTCCTTATCATAACAACAGAGAAAAATTCTCAGTTGTTCCAAAAACTTCAATAAAATTTACTCTACATATGTTTTGCAGAAATTTTCCTCTAATAACGTTTGGTTGTAAAAAAGAATATCGAAAAAAAAATCAAAATGTTTTTCAAAAATATTTGCAACACCTTTTTTTTAGGTAAATTATTCGTTTTTTTTTTTGTTAGGTAAATTAATGTCTCACTCACTCATACTATAGTAATTAGTAAGTAGCCAATTCAAAAAAAAAAAAAAAAAAGTAAGAAAGAAAGAAAGAAAGAAGAAGTAGCAAATCTGTGCTCATTGATCTTGGACCAATCAGTGAGGCCCAGTTCTATCCCTCATAGCAGACCCATCACAGCCCATTCATCTAAAAAAACCCTAACCTAATCTCAAAACACTCTTCGCAGTCCCAAAAAACCTCAACTCCTTACAGAAAGGTCGCCGATTTCCATCTCCACAGCCATGGTAACCATCTCCACCACCACATTCTTCGTTAAACTTAACTTATTTTTAATGCCTAATAACATCCTTTTCCTCTCTGTTTTCACAGGCGGACGTTGAAGCTGATGTGACGGCAGGACAGCCAAGGAAGAGAACATTTAAGAAGTTCAGTTACAGAGGAGTCGATCTCGATGCTCTTCTCGATATGTCTACTGATGAACTCGTTAAGCTCTTCAATGCTCGTCCTCGTAGAAGGTTTTTCTCAATTTCATCTTCAATTAATTCATTTCTTATTAGCAATAATGTGAGTTATAATGTTCGTTGTACGGTTTATTTGTAAAATGTACGTAATTAATTTTGTTTGATTTAGTTTCTACGTTGTTCTACAAATTAAAATCAAAAGTTAGTGAAATGCTCGTCCTCGCAGAAGGTTTTTGTCAATTTCATATTAAATAAATCCAATACTGTGAATTATATTGTTCTTAGTACGGTTCGACGTATCAATTTTCGTTTTATTTGTAAAATGTACATATATAGTTTGTTGCATGATTTATTTACTTCGATTTCAATATTCTTTTTGCAAATTAAAAGTAACAAGTTACAATAAAAAGTGCTGTAAAATGCTACTTTTACAATTAATAGTCTTTAGAAAGTGTTTGAGAAAATAGTAGTTAAGAAATGTATAAGGATAAAGAGAGCATTTGTTCTACGGATTAAGTTAAAACATTGTAAAATTACAAGTTATGAAACTTAATAGAATACTGTAAAATGCTAGTTTCACAATTAATAGTCTTTCTGAAGTGTTTGAGTAAATAGTAATTATTAAGAAATATGTAAGGATAGAGAGAGTATTTGTTTTATGGATTTATGTTAATTTAATAATGTAAGTACTTCTCTAATCTTTTGTTTTCCCCTTTTTTTGCTAACAAATGTAATAATTTATGTAACTAGATAAAAGTGCTACAAAATGCTTTTCTTCTTTACAGTTAAGAGTCTAGTCTCATTAATGTTTGAAAAAATTGTAATTACAGGAATAATTAGTTGAATATCAGGATAGTTATGGTGTTATAGAAAATGGGATAGAGAGAGTATTCATTTTATGGCTATAGACTTAGTTAATTACCTGCAGTTGCCTCATACACTAAACAATCCTTATATTGGCGGTATATATAACATATATCCGTGTATGTTAAGCATACATTTATATGTTGATGCCGAGCATAATCCTGTTGTATCTAAGGTAGTTATAGTGAGGACTTATGTTCTTACTTGCAATTTGATTTATTGCAGGTTTCAAAGAGGTTTGAAGAGGAAGCCAATGGCACTGATCAAGAAGCTGAGGAAGGCGGTATGCATATGAATTTTTTTGCTCTTACTTGTTTGCATATGAATATAAAACTCCCTTTTATAGTATGGATATATGAGTCTGTAACTATCTTCTATTTGCCCTGTGATGCCTGTTGCTTCTGTAACATTTGCTATATTAGTTAGTATTTTATGTAGAAGCATATTTTGTAATGCTGAAATCAGTCTATTTGGTTAAACTCTATCAACAAAGGGACAACAGTCAAGCAGATTTGTTTACTTTAGTTGATCTGTCAGAGGTTCGGTATATTTCATTTCTTGGATGACACTGCATATGGACATCACTTGTTCAGAAGAAATGGTAGTCTATATATTATGAGATGATCCATGCATATCGTGTTTTCGAGTTCTCGTTTCAATCTTGCGTGTTTACATGTTAATATTGACTTCCGTCAACTTTGGTTTTCATCCTTGAGCCCCCCCTGCAGCACCAAGGTTGAGCTGTGTAGTTGAAAGTTAACTTTGTCATTTGATCTTCCAAGTATTACCAGAAATGCTTAACATAGGGTGAAGTCGTACAGTGTAGGATTTGTACTAAACAAGTAGGTTTAGATCTCCGTCAGCCTTAGTGACTAAATCTTATAAATCTGTCAGTATTCACCTCCTTTTGATCCTCTGCTGCAAGCTATAATGATGGAGGTGATCGAGGGGGTTTAATATTAAATTCAATTTGGCGACTTTATCATTGAAATGCCTAATTTAGTGTTGACGACATAATTTATTGTTAATTGACTTGAAGCATAACATACTAGAATCAATAGCACCCAGCAGATCTTTTGGATCTAAAACCTGACTATAGTTTTTTAGTTTATTTGATTGAGTGCTTATGTAGACAAGATTGGTTTAAAAACAGCACTAGTATGATTTCATGGGTAAAACACACCTGTGGAAAAAAGGATTTCACGGTTAAAAATATTCTGTATGACGATAAGTGGACTTGAAGTAAAGATCCATTTTTTCTCAACACATGAAAAAAAGATGTAGTAGTAATCCTTGGGATATACAGAGCGATAGATGTTTTTAGAGGATTCTGTGTCTATTATGCTACTCCAAGTTACTTGATTGTATAGTTTCTTGGTTTATCGAGTTACCTTTTTTGTTTATATGCCTCCATGATTTTGTCAGTGTTTGTTTTCTCTCAGCAGATATTCGTATTACCTATTATTCTTTTTCACCTGCACCTACTCATAAAGCATTTGTATGCAGAAACGTGAGGCTCCACCGGGTGAAAAGCCAGAGCCTGTCAAGACTCACCTGAGGAACATGATTATCGTTCCTGAAATGATTGGAAGTGTTATCGGAATTTACAATGGAAAAACTTTCAATCAGATCGAAGTCAAGCCTGAGATGATTGGCCACTATCTGGCCGAGTTCTCCATCTCGTATAAGCCGGTCAAGCATGGTAGACCCGGTATTGGTGCTACTCACTCGTCAAGGTTCATACCGCTAAAGTGATTTGGCCTCCGATGTCTACTTTTCTTCTGTTCTAGTCTTGTCAAAGTCCCTTTTTAAAACAATTTTGATGCGAGAAATGGGTTATTTAAAACAGTTACTTTGTAAAACTCTTGTGCTTTGCTGAAAACTGATTTGTCATGAATATCTCCGTTTTTTTTTTTTGCAATTTTTTTCATCTGTTTGGGTCTATTTTGACGAATAATTGGCAGACATCTAAAGTGTTCAAGACAATCAATCGATTTAGCATTTACATATTTCCCATATAGATACCAGTAACAAACATTCTAATAAATTAGAGGTTAAATTTGATTAATCACTAGCAAAATATATGCTAAATGTACGGAAATCAACATGATTAATTTGATTATTCAATTTAGTTAGTCTTATGGTTTGTATATTTTGCAAACTTTTGAAACGATTCTCTTTAGTTTCTAGTCTATATTTTTTTCTTTTCCTCTTATTTTTTCCCTTAATTTTTCAATTGTTGTTAAAATTTGTCTTATTTTGATTATGACCGCCTCTTTTTATAATTAGTAAGTTGATAATTCAAATATCTTGCATGTCAAGTTTATAATCACAAGATTGAAATAATATTTTATTATATTATACACATTTTAATTTAAAATCACAAGTCAAAAGTCTATCGTTATTTTTTAAACTCAGTGTCTAGTGAAATGTAGACACTTAGGCCCCGGAATATATCCATAGATTTGAAGGAAATCGAGAGGACAATTGAAACATCATGGACGCGTGGGGACTTAAAAGTTTTTAAAACGTAGTAAAAGATGTTAAACTTTTGAAATGTACACATGTTTTTCTCGAGTTTTAGAGTACAATTTCGGTTGTATTCTTTTTGTACAACTTATTGTTGCTTGTGTTCGTCCACCTTGAGTTTGAAACTAAATTAAAAAAATTATCTTATTTTGGCTATGTCCGTTTTTATATTTAGTAAGTTGATGTCAAATGAAGGAAATATCAGGACAATTAAGTCAAGTTTATAATCACAAGAAACACACAGGATATTTTATTATATTATACACATTTTTAATTTAGAACCATAAGATTTGAAAGTTATTATTGCTATCTTTATTTAAGAAAATTTAGAACTATATTATTAATGTGGCCAAACGTAGACACTTAGGCCCCGTTTGTCCATAGAATGAAAAGCCAGAAAAACGCCAAAAAAAAAATCACTTTTTTTTTTTTTGGAATTTTGGAGTTGTGTTTGGCCATAGTTTTTAAAATTGTAGTTTTTGGTGAAATGTAGTTGTAAAAAAGTAAAAAGAGTGAATTTTTTTTAAAAACAAGTTTTTGGAGTTTTTCCGGAATACAACTTCAAGTTGTATTCGAAATTTTCAATAAACGCTGATTCCGGAAAAGAGTGAAAAAAAATTCCGGAATAAAGTGAATAATTTTTATTGCCAAACAGGGGCTTAAATTGAGACAGAGGGAGTATATGTCAAATGAAGGAAATGAAAGGACAATTAAGACACTGGAGACCCGTGAGGACTTAAAAAGTAAACACACAAGAGGTAGAATTAATGTTCAAAATAAATTTTCGTAAATTCAAATTGTAGAAATGTACACATGTTAGTCCCTATGTCAAGGAAGAGTGTACAATTTCGGTTGCTTTTTGTATAACTTATTATTCTTGTGTTTGTCCACTTGAGCGTCTATATATAATAAGAAAAATATAGAATAGAAAAATAGACATATTTTTATTAATGTTAAAGTGTCAAGTAATATGGGATTCATTGCGTGTATAATTTTAAAGCTTTTCGTACAAGCAGTCAATACTTCATTTATATAATTATATATAAAGAAAAAATTTTTTTACGTGAAAAGTCATTTTCTCTTTTATTTTGTTATCAATGATCAAACGTAGAGACGACAAAAGTTTAAAGGTATGGAGAAAGGAAGAAGAGATGAAGCTCTTTTCCGTTCAATGAGCACATAATTCATATAATAATAACGTGAAAGGTCAAGTAATGTGGCTAATGGGTATAAATATAAGTAATATGGAACGGAGGGAGTATTTCATTTATTAATTCTTAAAGAACGTAAAAAGTCAAAAAAATGAACAAGTAAAAGTGGACGGAGGAATATAAATATGTGTCAAACAATTAAATATTGATATATATTTGAAGTGTATACATGTATACATGAGAAGAGAATAAATATTCGGCAAGAACATGAAAAGTTAATATATACTACTTTGTGAACAAGTAAAAGTATACATTGAAAAAATAAATATGTGTCGGATGTGCGCACCGAGAAACATTACTGGTAAAATGCGGTAACTACTGCTACTTTCCATGTCAAATTGAAGTGCGTATACGTGTACACGTTTATTTTGGGAGAAGAGAATAAATATTCGAGATAAAAAAGGAAAGTTGAAGAGTGACATATATCCACGGGATATACTAATTCTTAAAGAACGTGAAAAGTCAAAAGTGATGTGAAGTAAATATGTTATATTTTAGCTACTAAATATAATTATTGAAAGAGAAAATAAATTTGTGTAGGAGAAATTATAAAAATTAAATAGGTTCCATTATTACCTATTTATGGAACATACTAAACTTTTCAATAATTATATTTAGAGAAAATAAATATTCACATAGCTAATATTTTTACCACTCAAAAGTCAAAAGTGAACAAGTAAAAGTGTACGGAGGAAATAAATGTTTCCTCCAAATTAAAATTAAATTAACATACAACTATTCAAATAATTCAAAATAAAGTAAGATTCTATACCGATTAAATATTAACCGTGTATTTAACCTATATTTTGGGTTTTTGATGAATATAGCATAGTGCGTGGGATAAAAAAGTAGTTGGTTAAAGTGTTTTTATATTGTAATATATATATGTTTTTTTTCAGTACAAGCTTTTCATTGTGATGTGTTTAACAAAGTTTATATATAACTTTTCATATATATAAGTCAATATTTGTGTTGGATCCATAAGTCCATTTTTTAAATTACACACTTATATATAATAGAAATATATATAAAGACCAAAAATGAAATTTACCAAATAACCAAGGAACGAAAAACGTTTTTTTCTCTTTATTTTGTTAAAACATCAATGATCAAACGCAATAGAGACGACAAAAGCTTAAAGGTAACCGAGAAAGGAAGAAGAGATGAAGCTGCTTTTCCGTATCAATGAGCACATAACTTCATATATATATATATATATATATATATATATATATATATATATATATATATATATCTTAAAATTTTACAATTATATATATATATACTTGTGGCCCTACCAAACTCATGATGTAAAAGTAGACATTTTAATTAAAGAAATATAATTTGTGTTACACTTTTTACTGTATAATAATAAAATTTCAAAAAAGTAAATTTGTAATAGATAAAAGCAAAACTTTCATTTCAATCCTTTTAACATTTTAACTTTTATTGTTGAAACTATTTACTTCAATCAATCCGATTAGGAGTCACGCTTTGAAGTTTATGTGTTCTGAATTCTAATATTTTCAAGTTATTCGGTTCTATATTAACAATCAATACATCATCAATGATTTTTTAAGACAAACATAGAGTTTAAATCAAAGTTGCCAGATCTGATCAAACTCGCCGCACTCTAACTCCGTCCTGCTTCAAACTCATTTTGTGCTTATCTTAAACTCATTTAAGATTTTAATGATGTATTTTATTCTCACCTGTATTAGCAAGTACTCATCCTTTCTCTAGAATCATCTAACACAATAAATTCTTTCAATAACTCCGAATTTATACTACAATATATTACTTTAGTTTTGAGTTTTTACACAATTAACCTAATGGTCTTACAAGAATATTAATAAATAATAATTAAAGTAAATTAATAAAGTAAAATATTTTAAAACTATACTTAAAAATATTTTTAGGACTTTTATAAGCACGTATGAGCTCACTAAAGACACAAAATATGGAAAGTTTAAGGATAAAAGATATAGTAAGACCTAATAAATGCTTCAGTTGTTTAAAAAAAAAAATCGGCTTCAAAGTTGCTTAAACTTAACCAGAACGTATAGGAAAAATAATAAACTCCTCCCACCTCAAAATATTTGTCACATTTCGTTTTTTGAAAGGTAATTTAACTAATTTTTAGAGCTAAATTGAATTAGATAAATTTAATTTTTTAAAATTAAAATTTAGATATTCGAGAATTACAAGGAAATAATATCAATATAGTGATTTAAAAAAAAGATATATTGGTTAACATTTATGTAATTTGACCATCAATAAGTGAAATGTGACAGATATTTTGAGATGAAAGAGTAAAAAATATCTGAGCTAAAAAAATCACAAACAGGTATTACTCCAATATTGACCAATTGCAAAGCCACATGTGAAAATGTCTTAAGAAAGGGAGTGGTAGCAAAAGTAAAAATTTGCAGCGGAAAAGCAAGCAACAGCCTCGTGGCAGCTTAATCACCAAGAATTGTGGAATGTCAGGAGGACAAAAGTTTCATATCCATGCTTTATATATAGTAGTCATATAAACTGGTCAAAAATCAGACGCCAAGATTGCGTTGAGAACACAAGTGGCATCATTCTATGGCTTAAAATTACATGGTCATTGGCTGCCAATGGGCACGAAAGTTCCTTTCAGCTTCAAGTAGAGTATTTTGCACTACTTTTTCCAGTTCTGCTGCTCCACTCTATCAGAAAATTTACCGTAATTAGGCACATGTTTAAATCAATGAAAGAGACAACTTGACAAATATTAAAAAAGAAAAAGAAAATAGTATTCCCCTGTCCTAACTTTTGTGATCGTGTTTGACTGGACATTAAGAAAGTAAGGAAGACTTTGAAATTTATGATCTAAAACAAGTCATGAAATTTGTGTGACTATAAAACACGTCACTAAAGATGAAATAGTAAGTTTTAAAGTTAAATTATTTTTACATAAGGGACTATGATATTGTTTTTGTGACATTCAAAAAAAGAAAATGTCACATACATTGAATCAGAGTGAGTAATGAAATGGGTGAGTTGAACTAACCCCACGGCAGTAGGGATAGGGATAGTTTCGCAGATTTTCTTTTTCAGATGCTTTTTTCCACTAGAGTATTTGTTATTGGTCCAGCTAATCCGAATTTGAGCAAGATAGGTCCAAAAAAAGGGTAAAGTGCTCCTTACTAAAACGCGTTTATTTTTTCAAGTTATCGTCTATAAGAATTGACAAGAATCAAACATTAAACCTTTAATATAAAATGTAAACACTTAATATTAAGCTATCAAAGCTATCACTCAAATTAATGGTCTTAACACATAACCTACTTTCGTCGGGTAATAGAGACCGATTTAAGATTTAAATTTTATGGATTCTTGATTCTAGGACAACGACTTCAAATGTTAATCATTGGGGTCTGAATCCAATTCTTACCCATATTTAGTGAAATTTTTATCACACATACATGGTTTGAGTCAAAATTACTTGATTCTAACATACCCGTATATTCAAGCCTATATCCGCCTCAGTATGGCAAGGAGAAAAGTACACTAATTACCTTAGTTTCTATTTCAATCATAGTGGAGAATTCTTGCTGAGAAAAACTTGATTGTATGGCATTTGCTTTGGTTCCACAATTCTTCAAGCACTTGAGAACTTCGAGCATTGAATCTACACCAGAAATTGGATAACTAACTTTTGCTTTGATATTAGCCTTCTCAAATTCCTCCTTTTCACTTTCTGCTAAAATCATTTGAAGTTCATCATTTCTCTTCTTTAAATTTTCCTTGTATTTTTGCAGCTCTTGAATTCTCTGTGTTGCTGTTTGGACTATTGCATTCTTCTCACCCTGCAATCACAAGCTCATCATATAATTTACAATAACAGTTATAGCACTTCTCATTTACTTATGAGTTATTGATTTATTTATTTTTTTGAAAAAAAGAATGACTTTAGTCCAATGCAACTCTGAGGACTTGCCAAAATTGATCCTCAAACAAAAATGTTGAACAAATTGCAGTTAGAAGAGAGGTAGAAAATGCATGGCTCTTTTTTCTTTCTTTTAGAACTACAATTTCTAAAAGAGAAATATATAGAGGACTCCGGTTTGAGCAGTGGAAGTGAAGTCTTCTTTTCTATGAACACTTAAAACTCTTATATTGGGCTTTTTATGGCACGAATTAGGACTAATTGAGATGGTCGAGCTCCAGATATAGAATGCTTGAATTTAAAAAAAAGAAGGATATTTGGACTAATACTATGTAATATATACTACAATACCTAGAAATTTTATTCAAGAAAATGTAGAACACTACTAAAAAATGCTGACTATTCAACAGGCAGCTCCATCAGAAATATGAGAATTTTGATGGAAAGTCTGTAGGAAACATTTCTGACGAGCCAATTTTTAAGAAATTCAATCGGAAGTTCGCGTTTTTTTAGCAGTGGAACTTCTTGGTATGGAGATGCACTAACCTTAGTTCCCATAGGAAGCAATTTATGCAAGGCCAAATAACTCTGCTTCTGCTTTTCTCTTCTAATCCTCTCTTTAATCATGTGTTTCTGACCTTTCTCTCTTTCCATTTTCATTTCTCCATTTTTGGGACTGCAATTCTTCTTCAAGAACTCCATCATCCTCTTGTTCATGTTCTGATGATTCGCCGATACATTACTTCCATAGCCAAAAACTCCAAATCCTTCAATTGGTTGTTCTCTAAAACTCACAAAAGCACTTTGGTTCACCACAAAATTAGCTTCATCATTATCAAACCAAGAAAATTGAAAGAACTCTTCCATGGCTAGCTTTTTTTCGTTTTGTTTTCTTTCTCCTTTTGCCGGGAACTTTAATTTAAAATTTGGTTATTCTAATGGCTATATATATATATATATATATATACACGCTTTGATGGGTGAGGAGGAATTTTAGCATAATTCATGACATTCACATTTAACATGTGGTCAAATGTTGTGACTTAGTCTTAGTTTGTCTTGGAGAGTTCTTAGTTTCAATAATGGGCGAAGTCTTCTACTTGTATATTTTTATTGGCGGAAGCTTTATTTTGTAGTACTTAAATCAGAGCTTTACAAATAGAACATATAGTACTTCCAAGAATGTAGAATTTAAACTCCTACTAAAGTTAACTTTTGGATTTACTTTAATAATTTTTAAGGATAATAACACATGCTTCAATTCAAGGTTTGGTCAACATATTTTCCTTATGATTTTGGATATTACTCAAAAATTCATGTATTGTTTGATTCTTCTTGTTCTTTTTTTTTTTTTGGTAAGTATCCCCTATACAAAGAATGATGAAGAAAACAAATAAGCCATAAAATAAACGGGAAAAGAAAACTTGAGAAGTCTGTTTAGACATGTCTTTCCCATTTTCTTTGTAGACTACTTTATTTTGTTAGTGAAGTTAGTCGCAAGTTATTTCTATAACAGCAGAATCCGTGGCAAATTAAGAAATTTCGCTAAGGATATTCAAGATTAATTTAAGGGATTCCCTTAATTTAATGATGTGTAAAAAAAATATTTCGTCTACATATATCTTCTTGTAGTTTTCTCTATATATATGCATCGTATAATTTTCTTATAAAGGGTGTTCAACTGACCGTCCATCACTCTATGTGACTGTACACCACTAATAACAGACATTATAGTTATTGTCGATAGAAAATAGTAACCACTAATTAATAAGGTGAAATCGTCCACTTTTGGGTTAGAACATAATTGTATAGTAATACTTTAGAATATTTGACACTAAATATGGAGTTGAGAGTTTAAGAGATTGAGGAAAGCATGTCTAAATTGTAATAGACCATTTTACTTGTATCAGGGTAAAGTATTATAACTCAATTTAAAGTTAAAAACCATATATTGCTCAAATAATTAATCATTAAAAGAAGGATAGTGGAATTATTTTATGTCATTAAATTAGGCTTAGTATGCTACAAGTCAATAGTAGTTAACTGGTTATTTTGAAAATTGTCTACCAAAGTGGACTCTTTTATTATTCGACCAATGCGCGTTACTTGTCTATGATATGTATCTTATCCATAAAGTGTGAAGGGTCTATACATATACATATTTCTTAATGATGTTAGTAACTTTAAAAAATAGCACATGTTCTCTCTAAAAGTACAATACATTTGGCACTCATTTGGCACTCTAAACAATCAACATGAATATCTATAAAGTAATGTTTTACTCCAAAATACAACAAACCATTCGAAAATTTCTAATATGTATGTTCAAATAGAAGTTTCGAAGAATTTTTAAATCTCTCAACTACTTTTGTCATATTCATGGTAAAAGACATAGACACTTTCGAAGAAAATGAATGGATAATGAGCCAAAGATGAAGAAATTCAAGCGATTGACTACTTATTTTCAGATATATCCCAAAAATATAAGATGCATCTTTTTATAAAGAGTTATGTCAAAAGACGACACGTTAAATTTTAAATTAAGGAAGTAATTGTTAGTGCTAATCCTCAGTCTCCTCTAGTCTTTGTCCTTAGGCCCCACACCAATGATCCACCTGCACACATGGCTGGGTGAAGCCTAAAGCCACTAAAGCAGTGGCTTTAGACGCCGAATATATTAGGGCCCCAAAATAATTTGTATTATATATACTATTATACTTTATTTAAAATAGGATCGAAATGAAAGACAACATATTGGTGATTCCTATATTATTTTATTTAAGGAGTCGCCACCTAATTTATTTTAAGGGTGAATTAGGACACCTAATTATTAACTAAATATTGCTAAACTAAGCTCCATTTTTAAGGTCTTACGAACCTAACGAATTCTAGGTAAGGGTTCTAATTATCCTAAAGGGAAGGGGTTAGGCATCCTTTAAGATTCGTTAAAAACGATTACCGACCAAACTTAGGTTAATGTTAGAAATCAAGAGAAAATATACTAGATTAATACTTTATAGGTATTTTGAGAAAAAAAAAAAAGAAGGTATTTTCTAAAAATATATAGGTAATTAGATGGAGAATTTTGTAAATAAAATGCATTTCTAGACTCAAATAAAGAAATAACTATTTTCAAAAGGAACGAAAATCATTTTTTATAAATCATATATCTTAGTGTCATTTGTTTTCGAATAAAAGTATTTTCCAAACACCTTGTACGAATTTAAGCAATTGTACCTAAATTAATCGCTTTTTTTTTTTAAAAAAAAAGGAAATTTAACAATTTTGAGCTTTGAACTGAGAATTACGTATATGAGTACATTAATGACGAATACATTAATATATAAAAGGACGTAGTTTTTTTACAAAAAGAATCCTTCAATTGATTAGTTCTTTTCGGATTAAAAAAAAAAACGAAGCTGTCTTTCTAAAAAATAGACTTCAGACCACACTTATTTAACGATTGATATCTCATAAGGGACTTTCATAACAAAATTTAGCGAAATGTTATACATACTTAGATTCTAATAAAATATAAAAAAAGTTGTAGGTATTAGACGGGACTTTAAAATAAGTAGTCAACCACTAATTTGCCCTTTATAAACTACCCTTTCTAAGTTAAAATGTTATTCTAGACTATATTCTCCTAAGAATAATATTATCCAGGACATAATCCAACAAGTAAAACAATAAGATTATGCGAATGATAACACTACGACGGCACTAACTCCCTCACTCTCATTTCATTCTCGGGTTGAAGAGAGTGAAGGCAGCGATTGATGAGAAATAAGGGAAGGTGCAAGGATACTTCATCTTCCCCTTTTCGGTTTTCCTTTCGTTCGGAAGTATACAGAGAGTGAGGAAACGCTAGGAATTGTGAATGCGGATCTTGGAGCTCAGCGGCAGCCATATCAAGTCTCAAAATTTGAGACTCTTTGTTGCTCCGGATGTGTTACATGAAAAAGAAAAAAATGACGATTAGTATTTGAAAGAGGATATAATATTCTACCCTATGTATACCAAGTATACTAATTTGATATACTATGCAGACAATCAATCTATCGAAGGAAAAACAACAAAGAAAATCATGCTGAGGAGTTCCACATTTACGGACAACAGTAAAACAGAACTGAAAAAAAAGCCAATGACCAATATAGCAGAATTGCAACGAGCAGAACAGGACCAAACAGAACTGAAGCACTTTAGGTCGAAGCCAAGTATATAAATGCCTTATTTTCATGAACCAAGCAGAAAATTAAATGGCTCAACCCAAACTCTAACATGTGACATTGAAACTAAACCAAACTATCCTGATTACCCTATTTCTCATGGAACAGAACTGAAACCAAAGATAAAAAGGGAAGGAAATCTAACTGGGCATTTGGGAACAGAACTGAAACACACTCATATAAACATTGCCTCTTCCATGTATAACTAAGTCAGGCAACTGACCACACCACAGGCTACAGACCAAGACTTATTGATTCAAATCAAGCGAATGACCATTACAAATTAAACTAGTAGCAAGTACACCTAGAAACAAGAGTTTAAGCAACTATAGACTAAGCATACTAGGATAGATCTCACATGAGGCAAAGAAGCTAAAATTCACATTAGGTATGCTGAACAGAGGCGGTAAATCCAACATTTTCACTAAATAGGACAAACCTATCCAAACAAGGAACATGCGATCAGATACTTAAATAACAGGACAGAACTAAATTAAACCAGGAAAAGGAAAACAAAACATGATAGTAGCTAAGCTTAAACATGAAGCAAGAACTTGAATACCATAACTAACATGATGACACTGAACTTAAACAAACATCAAATACTACAACCAATAGGGCAAGACTAGCTAAACAAAAAGGGAAATCAAACACTATGTCTAACATAATATTAACTAAACAGGAAACAGGAAACTTAAGTACTTTGACTAACAGGATACAACTAACTAAACAAGAAACAACAATCAAATACCACAACAAAACAATAAGAAAAGCCAAACAATACAGAAACAAAAACTATAAAAATACAGAAACAAAAAAATAATAATAAAAGGACAGAGTATTACGAAATACGATGACTATCTTTCAAAGTAGCTAACTGTTTTGAAATCATTTAAGAATGAACAACAGACCTTACTCACGCTTAAAAACCAAAAGTGATAGCCAATAAATGAGTTAAGCAGATTCGTGATCGCATACACAGACAAGAAGATGTTCAAATTCATACGACCTATGACAGCCCTAAATCAATTAGTGAACACATGATGTTTATAGAGTAAGCTGGACATCTCATCAACAAAAGACCTTGAACAATCATTATAGACTTCGCAGATACTGAGACTGGACTCGAATACTTAAACACATTTTGGCATCCTTACTGTGGAACCAATCAATGAGCCAAATGACTTAAGCCTCATGGCATAGACAGATGTATATCTTATTAAGCATGCCATTTTAGTTTAAAGGTGCAACCTAGTTCAGACAGGCCCCAAACAAACTTATATGCATTTTTTAACTTTTACTTCTGCTAATGGTGATATATAAGCAGTTTTGAGTCATGAAAGCAGTAGACATGTATTACGCTCAATAAAATGAGGATCAGATTTCGCCGTCCCCAAAAAACCTTTCCAAAATGGTTCTCAAACTTTAGTATTTATAGCCTAAGATTAGGGTTTCGGATTTTGAAATTTTGGCTCCAAAACGAAAACCAAAAGCTGTTTGAAATCAAAACCCAGCTCTGAAACGTCGATTTTTATCAGAAATTTCAGAGTTGTTTTTGGCCCTTTGTGTTGACTAGAACCGTTGAAAACAAGGGAGAAAGAAACATCTTAGCCTTTGAGATGGCGGGATACGAAAAGGGTACCAGACTTGCCCAATATGGCGTGACAAATTACTGAAGATTGAAGGAGAGAAAGTGTCTTTCATGGAAGTGGAAAGGAGAGAAGAGGACAAAGGTGCGGCTGAAGAGGAAAATGAAAGGGAAACCTAATGGGATTAAAGAGAAAGGTGGGCTGGGTCTGGCCAATTTGGGCTCGGCTGAAGCATAAAATGTGGGCTGATGAAATGGGGTTCTCGGTTGGGCCTAAAAATGGACTGCCCCTTTTAAGTGATTTAACATCTTTTAATAAATCATGTATTAATATATGCTCAAGTGAATAGATTATGCAATGCAAAGTATAATTACCAGTAATTGCATGGCAGTGAAAACTATACGATATCGTAATAGCTGCGCGATAATATTAAAAGTTTTAAAAGTAAATAAATGCTATCGTTCAATTGTGTAAAATAAATGCAATGCATTTTGTGCAAGACGACAAATAGAAATGTTAAAACTGATCACGACGATCATAATATTAAGTGATTGCAACATAATGAAAATAATAATAATAATAATAATATTAATAATAATAATGATGATAATAATAATAATAACAATAATAATAATAATAATAATAATAATAATAATGATAATAATAATAATAATAATAATAATAATAGTAGGTAATAAAAATGATAATGGCAAATGACTATAGTTGGATAACGACCGACGATATTAATAAAAGCTAAATTGTAATAAAATATATAATATAAATAATTGTTTTTTTTTTAGATTATCAAAAGTATTAGAAGCGCAAATAGATATTTCAGAAGAAAGACGGGACAAAATCGGGTGTCAACATATACTATGATTTAAAAAATTATATATTTGTTATTAGTGACAAACAATTTTCTTGATCATTTTATTGTCAATTATCTACCAATTACTACATATATTTTCAAAGTTTATGCTACTTTTTAGAAATTTGATTGATGAAATTACAATTGAAAGTTGTAGTCAATTAAATTTATAATTACTTCCTACTTTGTAATGTGGTTTAATTCACTTCAACTTAAACTTCTAGTTTATAAGTTTGGCTTTGTAAATCTTCTATAATTACTAGACGGCGTATGCCCGTGCTGTGCACGGGCCCAACACTTTGAATTATAATGTATCTATATGTATGTAGTTGTGTTTGGGTACTGATAATATATATATATATATTTTATATTGCTAATAAAATACATAAGTTTGCACTGTTTTTATGCATATATATATATATATACTATGTTCAAAACACGATTAATATAACATTGTAGTTTGTGCTCCTTATCCAAAACTTTATTATATTAGTGTTTGTTACGAATACAAAGTTGGCAAAAATTTCTTAATACTTTTTAAAAGAGAAGACTTGTTTAAAAGGAAACTATTTTTTCTCTCTTTGAGATAAAACAATAACAATATTTAAGCATCAATTGATACTTTGAATTTTAATTCGATTAATTTAAAGGTGTAAAATATTCTATTGTTAATGTATGTGGATTGAACCTAAACAATACTTCTTATTTTTTATCAAATTTTGATTTTGATAATTCTAATTCAAATTATTAAATTAATTTTACATGTTTAAAACGAAACAAAGTAGAAGTTTGATTTTCTATTTAAACGAACCACTACTACTTTTTAATTTTTGGTAAATATTCTTGGTTTAGCTCATTTTACATTTGATTTTCTATTTAAACGAAGAACTACAATTTTTTAATTTTTGGTAAATATTCTTGGTTTAACTCATTTTACTTGTCATGTTGTCTTTTGCACGGTTTTTTAAGGAAACGTCAATTAGAATTATAATTTGACTAATTTACTTTATTAATTATTTGATCTCCATTTAATATTATTTTTTCTTTTATGACATTAATCTCTTTTCACATTTATTAGATTAAGAATAAAAATGAAAAAGTAATTAAATTCTATCTTATTTTAGAAATATAAATATTTGAATTATATTTATTTAGTAAGTATAACAAATAAATGACATGGCGGAATAGCAAATACAACAGTTAAATATCTAGATTAGATTTCAGGCTAATATAAGAAAAAAAAATTGTATGGTTTGGCTACTTAACCTTTTGAAGAAAAGCAATAATATGGAGTCCGTGTTTTTTGCTATACAATAATTTCATTTGCTCCCACAAACGGATTGATACACATGTGGCAATGAATCCACCATTATTGACTGAATGGGGATACTTTGGGAATTACATGAATATTGTGTGATTTTTTAATATGGGGTGCACGTTTTTTTTTTGTTTTGACATTTAATATGGGGTCCAACTTTTTTTTTTTTTTTTTTTTTTTTTAATATTGCTTGATTTTTTCATATGGAATCCATTTTTTTTTTACATGAGTTTGGAGATGGTGGGGTCCACTTTTTCTTTTTTTAATATTGCTTAGTGTTTGGAGATGGTGGGGTCCACGTTTTTTTCCTTTTTTTAAAAATATTTCTTAGGGTTTTTATTATGGGGCCCACCTTTAAAAAAAAAAAGAGCATGTGAGTGCTTTTTTAGATATTTGTCAAGCTCAAACTAAGTAGATTATTAAATAATTAGAATAGAAAAGGCATTATTAAGCCCTTAAATGTCTTTTAAGGCACAATAGTCACTATATTATTGATGGCTTTAATCCATTTTTATAGTGAAAGTGATATGAGAAATTATATTAGTAGAAGATAATACTCTTATTGGCCTAAAGTCTTACTTCTATTTTTAAATGTTTCTATTGCTCATAAAATAATTTTACAAAGTTTTTTATAACAGTCGCTTGATTTTTTTTCTTTTTCTAAAACTAAATCTATGAGATGATCATAACACAGTATATAAGACTCGTGATTTATATAATGTCTCATGAAAAATTACATGAATTAACTATATCGTCAATTGAAAATAAAATACACTTTAAGAAGCTATAAGAATAAATATCAAAGTAAAACATATTAAAATTGTACTAAGTAAATATAAAGGTCTCCTTTTAAATTTCAGCTTTAGGCCACCGGCTCTCTTGAGCCGCCCCTCCGGCTGCACACATGTAGTTATATATGAGTCATAATTAATTTGATATTATATTGTTTCCAAACTTCAAATTAAACGACCTCATCATAGAAATAGGAGAAATTAATCTGTACGTGTTATATATATATATATATATATATATATATATATATACTAGACAGCGTATGCTCGTGCTGTGCACGGGCCCAATATTTTAAATTATAGTGTATTTATATATATGTAGTTGTGTTAGGATAGTGATAATATATATATATTTTATATTGCTAATAAACATACATAAGTTTGTACTATTTTTATGCATATATACACACACACACACACACACACACACTATGCTCAAAACACGATTAATATAATATTTTAGTTTGTGCTCCGTATCTAAAACTTTATTATATTAGTGTTTGCTATGAATACAAAGTCGGCAAAAATTTATTAATAGTTTTTAAAAGAGAAGACTTGTTTAAAAGGAAGCTATTTTCCTCTCTTTGAGATAAAATAATAGCAATGTTTAAGCATCAGTTGAAACTTTAAATTTAATTCGATTAATTTAAAGTTGTAAAATACTTATTATTTTTTATCAAATTTTGATTTGGATAATTCTAATTCAAATTATTAAATTAATTTTACATGTTTAAAACGAAATAAAGTAGAAATTTGATTTTCTATTTAACTGAAGAAATACTATTTTTTTTATTTTTGGTAAATATTCTCGGTTTAGCTCATTTTACTTGTCATGTTGTCTTTTGCATGGTTTTATAATTTGACTAATTTACCTTATTCATTATTTGATCTCCACTTGATATTATTTTTTCTTTTACGACATTAACCTCTTTTCATATTTATTAGAATAAGAATAAAAATGAAAAAATAATTAAATTCTATCTTATTTTAAAATATAAATTTTTAAGTATATTTATTTTAGTAAACATAACAAATAAATGACATGGCGGAATAGCAAATACAACAGTTCAATATCTAGATTAGATCTCAGGCTAATATAAAAAAAAAATTATATGATTTGGCTACTTAACCTTTTGAAGAAAAACAATAATATGGGGTCCATATTTTTTGCTATACAATAATTTCATTTACTCTCACTAATGAGTTGATACGCATGTGGCAATGAATCCATCATTATTGATTTAATGGGATACTTTAGAAATTACAGGAATACTGTTTGATTTTTTAATATGGAATGCACTTTTTTTTTTGACATTATTACTTTACCTCGTTTTTATATATATATATATATATATATATATATATATATATATATATATATATATATATATATATTATGTTCAAAACACGATTAATATAAGATTTTAGTTTGTGCTCCGTATCCAAAACTTTATTATATTAGTGTTTGCTACGAATACAAAGGCTGCAAAAATTTATTAATACATTTTAAAAGAGAAGACTTATTTAAAAGGAAACTATTTTCCTCTCTTTGAGATAAAACAATAGCTATTTTTAAGCATTAGTTGATACTTTCAATTTTAATTCGATTAATTTAAAGGTATAAAATACTTATTATTTTTTATCAAATTTTGATTTGGATAATTCTAATTCAAATTGTTAAATTAATTTTACATGTTTAAAACGAAACAAAGTAAAAAATTTGATAAACACGATTAATATAACATTGTAATTTGTGCTCCGTATCCAAAACTTTATTATATTAGTGTTTGCTATGAATACGAAGTCTGCAAAAATTTATTAATACTTTTTAAAAGAGAAGACTTGTTTAAAAGGAAACTATTTTCCTCACTTTGAGATAAAACAATAGCAATATTTAAGCATCAGTTGATACTTTCAGTTTTAAATCAATTAATTTAAAGGTGTAAAATACTTATTATTTTTTTCCAAATTTTGATTTGGATGATTCTGATTCAAATTGTTAAATTAATTTTACATGTTTAAAATGAAACAAAGTAGAAATTTTATTTCCTATTTAAACGAAGAACTACTATTTTTTAATTTTTGGTAAATATTCTCGATTTAGCTCATTTTACTTGTCATGTTGTCTTTTGCATGGTTTTTTAAGGAAACGTCAATTAGAATTATAATTTGACTAATTTACCTTATTCATTATTTGATCTCCACTTGATATTATTTTTTCTTTTACGACATTAACCTCTTTTTATATTTATTAGAGTAAGAATAAAAATGAAAAAGTAATTAAATTCTATCTTATTTTAAAATATAAATATTTTAAGTATATTTATTTTAGTAAACATAACAAATAAATGACATGGTGGAATAGCAAATACAACAGTTCAATATCTAGATTAGATTTTAGGCTAATATAAAAAAAGAAAGAAAATTGTATGATTTGGCTACTTAACCTTTTGAAGAAAAGCAATAATATGGGATCCATATTTTTTGTTGTACAATAATTTCATTTGCTCCCACTAATGGGTTGATACGCATGTGACAATAAATCCATCATTATTGACTTAATGAGATACTTTGGAAATTACATGAATGTTGTTTGATTTTTTAATATGGGATGCACTATTTTTTTGACATTATTTGTTTTTTTATTATGAGATCCACCCTTTTTTTTTTTTTTTTTTTTTTTTTTCTGATATTGCTTTATTTTGTTAATATGGGTCGAGATGATGAATTCTACTTTTTTTTTTTTTTTTGAAAATTGCTTGGTGTTTAGTATGGGGCCCACCCTATATATATATATATATATATATATATATATATATATATATATATATATATATATATATATATATATATATATATATATATATATATAACAAACTCTCTTACATGGCAAACTCTCTATGAGCCCTTCCCATGGTTTTATCATAAGCCTTTCTCATACTGTAATCAGAACAAAATAGAGTTTACACCATTATAGTCACAGCTACTAGGAATTATATTAATTAGTGAGATATAACACACATATATACTCATGGGGTTTGTATGTTTTTGGATATATCATATAATATACAATGTTCACTGTGTCACTTAATTTCAATTTGCACCGCGTTAGGCTTATTGAAGAGATTCTATCCATCTCACTACACCTCCTGGAGTCTGGGTTGATGAGTTTGCACTATTATTTCTAACCCAAACCAACAGAACCGGATAGTTTAGCTTCTTTTTTAGTTCATATATTTAAAATTCAGTATATTTTGGTCGATTTGGTTTGTAGTTATCAACTTTTCGAGTTTTTTTTTTTTTTGGTTACAAAGACAAACTATCTATAAAATCCTTCTTAATTATTTATGCAAAGTTTTTTTCCAATTCTTACTAAAATATATTGTTTGAAAATTGTATGATTTTTTGGATCGACCAAAAATTTAATAGGATATTTGTTAAAAGTTGAGCGAAATTTATGATTTGAAATAATTATTTAGAGGTCCAAAAGGGGTTCAAATTAAATTTTAAAAAAAAACTTCGAAACAAGGAATTGAAAAATCGAAGTGAGTTAATTAAATTGTTCTAAGATTGTTTTCCTTATCAACAAAAAAATGAATAAACCAAGCACACTACGTATAAATTGGAAGTAATTATAATTAGCAAAAGTAAAAGACTCACTCAAGATTGTTTATGAAAGCAGCAAAGCCAATAAACAACACGCCTGGAACTGATACAAAAAAAAAAAAAAAATCACATATCAAAATACCAGTAAGCACAAGAAAGTTTTTAATAAAAAAAAATTGGGAGAAGAAACTAGCACAGAGAGGCTTTAATTTACCTGTTACTTCTTCAATAATTTTACACATTGCTTCCCTTCTTAATTTCTTCTTTGAAATAAAAAAACTCTAACCTTGAAAATAACTCACAAACTTTTTTTACGTAGGTACTTTTATAGTGTAAATCAATTAATTATTGTAACTTGCAAGAGAAGAAATGTTTTCAACAATATTAAACCTCTCTTAAAAGTGTCAAATTGAGTTGATCCATTGATGAATGGGTTAATCCGACCCGTCCAAAATTTTTGTTTGGGTCATAATAAACAGGTTTCATTTTTTAAAATCTCTAATTATACTATTGAGTTCCCCAAAGATGATTTATTCTTCAAAGTAAAACAATTATCCTACACACACTCTATTTTCATCATTTGTTTTTCTAATAATTGGTAACTCTCTTCGAGTTATGGGTTGCTTTGAATAAGTAATGTAACCAAATTTAACTCAAGGGTTCATCCAAACTCAGTAATTTTAATTTAGACTCTGCATGTGTATATGTTTAAAAATATGTAAATACGTGCAAATAGTAAATTTCAAACCTAATAAATTGATATGACGTGGTGAGTTCCAAATCCGAACCCATAAAGTTCATGAATTCGCATTTGATGCTCATATTTCAGGTGCTTCAGTAATTTAGGAAATAAATCTTGCTTAGCAGCTCAGATACAAGCATTACATTGTGCCAGAATTTTTGAAGTGAATTAAAACCCCTCAAGAGCTGTTGATCTTTTCCAGATCAATAAGCAAATAACTGGTTATAATAATTTTATATATATATCAACTGGTCAAATATCAGACGCCAAAATTTCTTTGAGAGCCCAACTTGAATCATTCTATGGCTTAAAATTACAGGGTCATTGGCTGCCAATGGGCACGAAAATTCCTTTCAGCTTCAACTAGAGTATTTTGCACTGCTTTTTCTAGTTCTGCTGCTCCACTCTATCAGAAAATTGACCATTATTAGGCACATTAAATCAATGAAAGAGCAGCTTGACAAACATTAAAAAAAAAAAAAAAAGTATTATTCCCCCCGTTCCGTGGCTGTGTTTGACTGGACACGAAATTTAAGAAAGAAATAAAGACTTTTGAAATTTGTGATCTAAAACAAATCATGAACAATTGTGTGACAATAAATCACCTCATTATAGATGCAATGGTAAGGTTTAAAGTTAAATTATTTTTAAATAAAAAAACTATAGTATTGTTTTTGTGACATTAAAAATACAATATGTCACATACATTGAATCAGAGTGAGTAATGAACTGGGTGAGTTGAACTAACCCCCACGGCAGTAGGGATAGGGATAGTATCACAGATTTTCTTTTTCAGATGCTTTTTTCCACTGTAGTATTCGTTATCTGAACTGGTCCAGGTAATCCGAATTTGAGCAAGATAGGTCCAAAAAAGGGTAAAGTGCTCCTTACTAAAACGTGTTTATTTTTTCAACATTATTGTCTATAAGAATTGACAAGAATTAAACATTAAATCTCTAATATATAATGTAAACACTTAATATTAAGCTATCACTCAAATTAATGGTCTTTAACACATAACCTACTTTCGTCGGGTAACAGAGACGGATTTAAGATTTAAATTTTATCACTCAAATTAATGGTCTTTAACACTAAGGGTTATTGATCCTAGGACGACGACTTCAAATGTTAATCATTGGGGTCTGAATCCAATTCTTACACATATTTAGTGAAATTTTTATCACATATACATGATTTGAGCCAAAATTACTTGATTCTACCGGACCCATATATTCAAGCCTATATCCGCCCCAATGTGGCAAGGAGAAAAGTACACTTATTACCTTAGTTTCTATTTCAATCACAGTGGAGAATTCTTGCTGAGAAAAATTTGACTGTATGGCATTTGCTTTGGTTCCACAATTCTTCAAGCACTTGAGAACTTCTAGCATTGAATCTACACCAGAAATTGGATAATTAACTTTTGCTTTGATATTAGCCTTCTCAACTTCTTCCTTTTCACTTTCTGCTAAAATCATTTGAAGTTCATCATTTCTCTTCTTTAAATTTTCCTTGTATTTTTGCAGCTCTTGAATTCTTTGTGCTGCTGTTTGGACTATTGCATTCTTCTCACCCTGCAATCACAAGCACATCATATTTTAATAGTTATAGCAATTCTCATTTAGTTTATGAGCATTAATTTTTTTTTAATTTTTTTTTTAAAAAGAATTAATCTTGTGTAATGCAACTCTGACAACTTGTCAAATTGAACCTCAAACAAAAATGTTGAATAGATTGCAATGAGAAGAGTGGTACAAATGTATGGCTCTCTTTTATTCTTTTTTCGTTTTGGGGGGAAAATTAGCAAATAGAACTACAACTTCAAGAAGAAAATATATAGAGGTATTCGATAGAAAACACTATATGGATCATAGATTCTGGAGCTTCTGATCATATGACCTCTGATTTGTCCCTAGTTTTCAACTTACAAACTCTACCTATTCCTTATCTAGTGTCCCTTCCCAATGGATACAAAGTTAAAGTAACTAATATTGGTTCCCTAAACTTGTTTCCTGATTTTGTTCTCCACAATGTTCTCTATATTCCCAATTTTAAGCACAATCTGATCTCTGTCCATAATCTTGTTGCTAAACCTGGTCATGCTGTTATATTTACCAACACTTTATGTGCTCTATAGGGCCCTTCTCTGAAGAAGCCAGTGGTGCTTGGTAGATCTGACAGTGGACTGTACAAGCTTTCTCATCACCCAACTGTTTTTACTTGTGATTTTCCTGTCCCTGCTGCTTTTCCTGTTGTTTCTTCTGATTGTAGTAGTTCTACCGTTGCTGATTGTAATAGTTCTGCCATTGCTGTTGTTTGCCCCTCCATTTTTTTTGTTCCTAGTGTTCATGCAACTGTATCTGCTGATCCTTCTCATACTGCTGTTCCTCCAATGACCTGTCCTGATCTTCCCTCCTCTCATGTTTCCTCTCCTACTCCATACTCTCCCTCTTCCTCTTTGTCTCCTGTGCCAGCCACACCCTCTTCTCCCACTCCTACACATATTCCTTCCCCTATTCCTTCTATACCTGCTCCTATTAGAACATCTCTCAGACCTAAGAAACAGTCTGCCTATCTTCAGAATTATATATGTAATTCTTCCGTTTCAGTTCCTAGCTCCACTTGTGAACCTCACACTTCAGTATCTAGTGAGCAGCCTGTTCTTGAGCCTTTTTCTTACTCTCAAGCTGCATCTGTCCCTGAGTGGCAAGATGTCATGCGAAAGGAGTTTGAGGCTTTGGAAGCTAATTTGACTTGGGACATAGTTGAGTTACCCAGTGGTAAGAAACCCATTGGGTGCAAATGGGTGTACAAAGTCAAATATAGAGCTGATGGGAGCATTGAGAGGTATAAGGCTAGGTTAGTGGTCAGAGGGGATACTCAAGTAGAGGGGATTGACTTTCATGAGACTTTTTCCCCTGTAGTAAAAATGTCTACAATCAAAACTTTTGTTGCTATTGTTGTTAAACAGAATTGGTCTCTTTTTCAATTGGATGTAAACAATGCTTTCTTGCATGGGGATTTGGATGAAGAAGTCTATATGCAACTTCCCCCTAAATTATCGACAACTTCTGCTTCTTCTCCTGTTCCTTTGGTTTGCAAGTTACAAAAGTCTCTGTATGGGTTGAGACAGGCTTCAAGGCAATGGTATGCCAAGTTGTCTCAAGCCCTGCAGTCCAGAGGTTATTCTCATTCTTTAAATGACTATTCATTGTTTACCAAAGGTTCTAGAGACTCATTGGTCATCCTAGTTGTTTATGTTGATGACATTATTTTAACTGGCACTGATTCCTCTGAAATTTCTGCCCTCAAGCTATTTCTTCATGAACAGTTTAAGATAAAAGATTTGGGGTTGTTGAACTATTTCCTTGGTCTTGAAGTGTTGTATACACCCTCTGGTGTTCTTCTTCATCAAAAGAAATTTGTGCTTGATCTGCTCAAAGAGTTTCACTGTGACATTTCTTCTCCTGTTATGTGTCCATTGGAATTACATGAGAAGCTCAAGGCTGGAGTGGGTGATCCTTTACCCAATCCTGAGACCTACAGAAGGCTAATTGGTAAACTGAACTTCCTTACTCATACTAGACCTGATTTGGCTTTTGCTGTCCAACACTTAAGTCAGTACATACAGTTGCCCTGTCTCCCTCATATGAAGGCAGCCCTACACTTGTTAGGGTATCTCAAAGAGACCTCTGACTATGGTTTATTTCTCAACAACTGCTCTTATTTGTCTCTCAAAATATTTTGTGACCGTGATTGGGGTGCTTGTCCTGATAGTAGAAAGTCTGTAACTGGTTTTTTGTATTCTTCTCAATGGTAGCTTGATTTGTTGGAAGTCCAAGAAGCAGCCCGTGGTGTCTCTTTCTTCAGCTGAGGCTGAATACCGCTCCTTGAGTAAGGCTGTGGCAGAGGTGACTTGGCTAACTAGATTACTGTCTGATTTTGGTTTTCCTGTTTGCAGTCCTGTTTCGGTTCTCTGTGATAATCAAGTTGCAATTCACATTGCCAAGAATCCGGTATTCCATGAGCGTACTAAACACATTGAGTTGGACTGCCATTTTGTTCGAGGCAAGCTTGCTGATGGTTTGATGTCATTACATCACACTCCCACTTCCACTCAACTTTCTGATGTACTTACTAAGAGTCTTCCTGGTCCTGCTCATCATTTTCTCATTGGCAAGTTGGGGGTCCTATCACCCTCCAACTTGAAGGGGGTGTTAGAGTACATAAAATAGTTGATGATATAGGTTAGTGGGCTAGGTTGGTTTGGGCTTTTTTTATTTATCACTGTTGTTGATTAGTTTAACCAGACTTGGACATTGGACTCGGGTCAATATAAAAGATAGAGGCCCAACTCTTTCTAATTAGCTTGTACATTGTAGACTTTTTTCTCTAAAAAATGAAATGAAAGAACTCTCTCGTTTCTCTCTCTTTCTCTATACACAGATTCTCATTTCTTCATCAATTCTTCATCAAATTTGCCCAATTAACAACTCTTATATTGGACTTCCTACGACGCGAATTAGAACTAATTGAGATAGTGGTCGGGTTCCAAATATCGGATGCTTGAATTATAGGCTAATATGTACTAATAGATACTACAATACCTAGAAATTTTATTCAAGAAAATGTAGAACACTGCTAAAAATGCTGACTATTCGATGGGCAGCGCCATCAGAAATATGAGAATTTTGATGGAAAGTCTGTAGGAAACACTTCTGACGAGCCAATTTTTAAGAAATTCAATCGGAATTGGCTTTTTTTTTTTTTTACCAGTGGAACTTCTTGGTATGGAGATGCACTAACCTTAGTTCCCATAGGAAGCAATTTATGCAAGGCCGAATAATTCTGCTTCTGCTCTTGCCTTCTAATCCTCTCTTTAATCATGTGTTTATGACCTTTCTCTCTTTCCATTTTCATTTCTCCATTTTTGGGACTCCAATTCTTCTTCAAGAACTCCATCATCCTCTTGTTCATGTTCTGATAATTTGTCGATACATTACTTTCATAGCCAAAAACTCCAAATCCTTCAATTGGTTGTTCTCTAAAACTCACAAAAGCACTTTGGTTCACCACAAAATTTGCTTCATCATTATCAAACCAAGAAACTTGAAAGAACTCTTCCATGGCTAGCTTGTTTTTGTTTTGTTTTCTTTCTCCTTTTGCCGGGAACTTTAATTTAAAATTTGGTTATTCTAATGACTATATATATATATATATATATATATATATATATATTTTGACAGGCTTTGATGGGTGAGGAGGAATTTTAGCATAATTCATGAAATTCACATTTAACATGTGGTCAAATGTTGTGACTTAGTCTTAATTTGTCTTGGAGAGTTCTTAGTTTCAATAACGGTCAAAGTCTTCTACTTGTAAATTTTTATTGGCGGAAGCTTTATTTTGTAGTACTTAAATCAGAGCTTTACAAATAGAATATATAGTACTTCCAAGAATGTAGAATTTAAACTCCTACTAAGTTAACTTTGGATTTAATTTAATATTTTTTAAGGATAATAACACATGCTTGCATTTAAGGTCTAGCAACATATTTTTCTTATGATTTTGGATACGACAGAAAACTTCATGTATTGTTTAATTTCTTTTGGAAGTATGCCCCATACAAAGTATGACGAAGAAAACAAATAAGCTATAAAATAAACAGGAAAAGAAAACTTGAGTCACTTTCTTTCTAGAATACTTAACTTTGTTAGTGAAGTTAGTTGAAAGTTATGAATGGTATAACATCAGAACCAGCAGAGAAGTAAGAAATTTTTCTCTAATTAAGGGTATTCAAGGCTAATTTAATGTATGCGTAAAAGTATAATTTTCCGATGAAGGGTATTCAACTGACCATTCATCACTCCATGTGACTATGCCACTAATAACTAACAATATAGTTATTGTAGATAGAAAATATAATAACACTAATTAATAAGGTGAAATGGTCCATTTTTAGGTTAGAATATAATTTTATAGTTAAAAAATTATAATATTTGACACCAAAACGGAGTAGTAGTATGTTTTATGGAGTGAGAGTTTAAGAGATTGAGGAAAGCATGTGTAAATTGTAATAGACCATTTTACTAGTATCAGCGCAAACTATTATAACTCAAAATTTAAAGTTAAAAATTATATCTTGCTCAATTAATTAATCATAAAAGTACGATAGTGGAATTATTTTATGTCATTAAATTGGGCTTAGTATGCTACAAGTCAATAGTAGTTAACTAGTTATTTTGAAAATTGTCTACCAAAGTGGACTCTTTGATTATTCCACCAATGCACATTAGTTGCCTATGATATGTATCTTATCCATAAAGTGTGAAGGGTCTATATATATTTCTTTATGATGTTGGTAACTTTAAAAAATAGCCCATGTTCTCTCTAAAATACAATACATTTGGCACTAATTTGGCACTCTAAACAATCAACATGAATATCTATAAAGTGACGTCTTACTCCAAAATACAACAAACCATTCGAAAATTTCTAATATATATGTTCAAATAGAAGTTTCGAAGAATTCTTAAATTTCTCAACTATTTTTGTCATAATCATGGTAAAAGACATAGACACTTTCGAGGAGAATGAATGGATAATGAGCCAAAAGATGAAGAAATTCAAGTGATGGACTACATGTTTTCAGATATATCCCAAAAATATTAGATGCACCTTTTCACACTGAGTTATGTCAAAAAACACGTTAAATTTTGAATTAAGGAAGTAATTATTAGTGCTAATCCTCAGTCTCCTCTAGCCTTGTCCTTAGGCCCCACACCATTGATCGGGTCCGAAACCAAAATGCCTCCAAAAAAAACATTTTCAACCAAAATACCCCAACAAAAAAAACTATTACGAAAATACCTTTAGCGCAGTAATTTACTGCGCTAAAGTAGTTAATGGAGACGGTTCCGTTAACTGCTATAGCGCAGTAAATTACTGCGCTATAGGGTTAGTCTTTTTTTTTTTTTCGGCTCTTTTGGTTAACCCTTCTTTCGTTACACTTTTTAATGTACTTTGACCATAGATTAATCATGCTTCGGGACCCCGAAACTTCAATATTTTATATAGAACCCTACTTATTTTTGTGCGATTAATAAGGTAGGATCAACACATCAAGGATACACAAAAGTTCGGATGGCCGTTTTAGAGGTTGAAAAGTGCTCGAACGCCATTTTCGTTCAAGGCTCGGTGACATTAGCTTGAAGTTCTTTACGAATACTTAAACTTGTTCATTAATAATTAATCAAAAGTTAGTCAAAATGGCAGCATTCATACAAAAAAAAAAAAAAAAACTTAATTAAATTGCATCATTCATAACCTTGAGTAGATGAAAATACTTAACATACTAATTCATTAATAAGAAACCCAAACTTTTAAAAATACAATCATCAAAGTAAGAAAAAAACTTTAAAAAAATTCATCAATTAATGCCCTTGAGTTGATCTTCCGCCACCACCGCGAGATGTGCCACCACCACTAGAGGTACTTCCACCACTAAAGTTTCCTCCACCATGAGAGGTACTTCCACCGCGAGATGTAGTTTGACCACCATGCCGTAAGGGACACTTGCGCTTATCATGACCAACATAATTGCAAAATGAGCATTTTCGAGTGTATCTCCCCGGTGAACATCCATTTCATTATGAATACGCGAGTATGCATTCTTTCTGAATTTACGGATAAATGCTTTATTTGCAACCATTGAAAATGGATCCGGTGGCCAATAACTCTCACTATGTTGGGTAGAACCTTCCAACATACGTTTCGCATAATTTTCAACCGTATATTCCTCGGCCATGTACGAGGAGGCATTCTTTCCCATTGTGATAAAACACTTGAAGGCATGAGAACATGGCGTGTGATATGATTGCATGTTCTTGGAATCTCACAAATTGTGTGAACGTTACCTCCTTTACCTGGTGCACACTTGTTGTGAGTTCAAATATGCGCTACTTGGAACTCTCCGGTCACAATATTTGTGTGAACGTTACCTCCTTTACCTTGGTGCGCACACTTTGGCCTCGTGAGTTCAAATATGCTCCACAACTGCTAAATGTCATTCTCCCATTGCGGTGACGGGTTGTTACACCCGTGTTTACGAGCCTTATATTTGTGACTTTTATTTTCGTATTTTGTCTCCAATGATAAGTCGCATATTCATTTTTGTGGGTATTGTTAAAGATTGGAATTTTGGCATCCAAAAAAAAATAAGAAAACTTAGTTGAGGGGTCAAAGTGGCCGGCCAAGATAATTGTGGGCCAAGGCCACATGTTTTCATTTTACTTGGAAATGATGACCAAGTCATCTTTTCCTTCATTTATCCATAGAGAGTTCAAGAAACATTGAGAGAAAGGGAGAGAGAGCACCATTCGGCTCTCACAATACCAAGAGAAAAAGGGGTGAAGAAAAAAAAAAACAATAGTTTCCTCAAACAATTCTACTCTTTGGAAGGTGCTAAACAACATGAGGTAGTTGTTGAATTGAGCAAAGTTCTTATTCTTGCGGTGGCCGTATGAACAAGTAGAAGGTAAGTCCTCCTTTATGTGTTATGCATGATTTGTTGATGTTGTAGTACGTAAATGAATGAAAAACATGAAAATATAAATGTTGAATGAGTTGTGAAAGTTGAAGGTTAGTGAGTTGTGTGTGTTGTGTGGTGATAGTGAATTAATTGTATTTGGCTTGTTGTGTGTGTTGTTGTATGAAATGGATGAAAATATCATGAAATTCAAGAAAATCAAGAAACACAAGGTGTATGTGTGGTTGTGTAAATTCAAGAAAAAAAAATGTCATGGAATCAAGTTTGTAAGATTAGGGAGTATGATGAACAAATTTTATGTAACGTTTGTTTCTTGACTCTTTTTCTAAATAGGTTTGACTTATTTCTTGATTTATATTATAAGTCAATATTTAATTTTTCTATAATTATGAGGATCTTTATCCCGTTGACGTAGTTTATGAAATTGAAAGAAAGAAACTTATTGTCATTTCTTTATTCTTTTCCTTGTATTGAATTGTCTTGAATACTTTGTGGATTTTACTTTCCTTGTTTTTAGTTATTTTGGTTGTTGTTGATATTAGCCGAGTTAATAGGGGTTGGTGAATATATAGGGGAAATCTTCATAATTTTTGGTAAAGCAATGGTTTGGAATTGACCCTAGGCCTATATAAAGGGTTCTCATGACTTGTAAATATACTATTCACGTTTTTGAGCTTAAAGCCTAGGTTGCAATTAGAGTTATTTTCTTTTTGGCATGTGTGTCTTTTATCCTTGTTTTTAGGTTTGTGAATCGTATTTGTTCCAAGCATCTTTAGTATGGTCGGTGATGTTCTTGATATCTTGTTTTCAAAATTGTGTAGCGATTGGTGTTTCTTTGATGTTCGTATCTTTAATGTAAATTGATTTGTCTTTTGTAGGATTAAACTTAGGAACTTTATTTGTTCTTGATCATTCAAGAAAACTACGAACGTTTTTTGCATACGACCTCGAAACGCCCCAAAACATAATATGTAAGTTCATAAGACATCACTCTCCCCTACCCCTCTAGTTCGGCACCCGTCCGTGGGGCCCGCGGCCCTTCCCTTTATGGATACCTTTATCGATTTTTTTCGAAAAATTAATTTTCTTACCATCGACTATTTATTTATCTGTCCGAGTTGGAAATAAATACCATGATTTTGGTACTAGATTTAAACGATTCAACAGCTATTTTTATAGTTCAAATCATCATCTTTCACATAGTTTTTGAATCACTTTAATCCGACGCCTATAACTACGGATACATCCATTTTCTTGAATTCGGCCCATCAAATGTGTTTCAAGAACAAGATCCTTGTGTTGTGGCGGTCGATTGGTTCTTTGTTAATTCGAATATGATGAGTTTGATCACATCAATACCCCATCGCCTACCTTCATCCCGGTGTAATGTCCATTTGTCTTTATCAATTGCATTTAATTTGGTTGGAAGGCTTCCTCATTCGCCCGCCTAATAATGTCCATCGTAGCGCAGTTCGGTCAAAATTTTAAACTCCCGATGCTCGTTATTGTGTGGTGTTCGAAGTTATGATAAAGAAAAAAACGAAAGGCTGTTGCGAAAAATTTTCATGTCGAGTGTATGATATGTCGGGCCCACATCCACATTGCAAAGTCTGTTTGGATTCGATATGCCTTTTGGAAGTTTGCCTTCAAATGCCTTAAACAATAACGATGTAGGTTTGGAAAGGCTTGTTTGTTTTTAAAAATTTTCATTTCCATGTTATGTTTTGTGGGCCCCGCAAATTGAACATATCGTACAATATGCCCCGCAAGATTTCACGGGCAATATCCGAGATCACACATATTCCCATGCTATCCTTAATAACGTGTTGCCTTAAGTAGTCCAAAAACATACCCCACGTACTAATGCTCTCATTAGCTGCAATTGCGTGCTTAAAGGGAATATAGCTCCATTTGCATCCATTCCAACCGCTATTAGCAATAACGTGTTGCCTTTATGTCATACTTCCCGTACACATGTGTTCCATCTATTGATATTACAGCCGACAATGAGCAAACCCATCAATGCATGGTTTGAAGGCCCAAAATACAAAATTAAAAATATTATCGGGCACACCAGGCTTCGATTTGAGCTTCCATTCAACAACAGTACCATGATTGAAGTATTGTAGAGCCGCCATGTATCTCGGCAACGTCTTGAAAGAGCCCTCCCAATTGCCGAAGACTATTTCATGTGCACGCTTACGCCCAAGATACGCCTTCCTCCTAGTAACAGTTTTGCTATATACTTTCAGGACGGCTCTAATACAATCTTTAATAGGGTACCCGAAAAGTTGAAATATCGATATAAAAACAAGTAACATTATATTAACACCAAAAATAAAATAAACTTAGGCGAAGGGATACCTTGGGTTTCTCTAATGTCGCCAACTAATACACGCGCAATCAAATTAGTATCTAGATTGCAATGATCATCCGGGAGGTCACCCATATCACAAGTGTGCTTTGTGTAGAACTTTGAAATAGTCCACATCTTTTCGGCGGCTTTCCTTACCACGAGCATCCATTCGCGACCTTGATACTTTCGCTTGCGCACCAATCGCCAAAGTTTTCGTGTGGAATCGTCAACTTTAAACTCCCTCATCCCCCGGATGCAATAAATCTTAACCACTTGCAATGATTTTTTCGAGCTGAAAATCATCCCTTTTTCAATATGAGCCTTTTGTTTTACCGCATCCACTGGCTCTTTCCACAAACTTCGCCGAATATGATCATCATCCCTAGTAAAGACAAAGGCATCTGGGCGATCTTGAAGATGATCAAGATAGGGATCTCATCGGAATGCCACTGAATCTGGGTCGACTCTTGCTGTTGAAATTGGCTTTGCGGCTACCGAACCGAATCGATTGTTCTTGTTCAAATGGTTCTTCGTGAATTCGCTTCCTCCTCGTGTGCCGAACTCGTTCATCATGTCTTGCAACAGTTCTACTTGATGTCGAGGATTAGTTCGAACCTCAATCTCATCGTCACTTTGCTCATCGTCACTTTCCTCCACATTAGGTATTTCCTCACTATCGCTGGATAATGTCACTATATAATTCGGATAATTTGGACCATCCATAACACGCCTTTGCCTATAATTTGGTGCAACCACCACATTCTCCCTACACAAGAAATTAGGGTGTTTTAACTACTACACATCAAATAACACTATTGATGTTAAAAAAAATACGTACCGATAGTAATCAATCGCACCGAAACTTGAGGAAGGACCATCGCTTTGAGTTGTTGGATAGGTCGAGGATGTTCCAACCTCGATTCATCCATCCCGATTGAGGAGACCGTCCGATATGATCCATATCGTGTATAACCCCTAAATAATATAATCAACATCATTAGTATCATTCAAGTGCCACTACACATAATAATAATAATAATAATAATAATAATAATAATAATAATAATAATAATAATAATAATAATAATAATAATAATAATGTAAAAAATGAATATTTACCATTTCCCGTCAAATTGCCGACTTAAACTATCCGTAGGCATTTGGCTAGTCAAAATGCTTTCATAGGTACTCATGTCGTAATTGTGTTGATAAGTAGGTTCCGCTTGAGTGACTTCGGCCGAATTATAGACGGGGCTTCCCGACGATTAATGGGGACCTCTCTATATACATTTCAAGGACGTTTAAAGTTATGCATTTCCTATAATCATAAGGCGCCTTCAAAAAATCAACGATTTCATCGTCTTGAATGTACTACTGTCCATAACTAGTTACACCTTGCGGCGTAAATGACGTTGGATATTTTCCAATTATATTTAGATCAAAATCACTTCTACTAACTTGTAGTCTATTATACAAGGCTTGGAGTAGTTTTGAGAATTTTAAGTCAAGTGGAAACTTAACATGGTATTTTGGGGAAGAATCATAGCGCAAATTATTTTCCTCGAATATAATTTGTCCGTCCCAGAATAAAGAAACTTTAATTCTTGGAACATCTGCCATATTTTGAATAATTTATGAGGAATACAAATCGCAAAAACTAGATGAAACTTTGAATTTTTTGCTTTTTTTGCATTATACAAACTCGGTATTTATAAGATTTGAAGTTTGAATATAGAACCAACGCATGCATGCAATTACAATTACGGTGCAAGTTACCGTCAAATCAAATTAAGTGTGGAGGGATGCATAACGCATGAAATAAATGCGTTATAGTATATTCCAATGATGTAAAGATAGCGCGCAGAATAAGCTCGCGTTAATGCAATATAACGCAGTAATTTAATGTGTTATACTGGCATAACGCATTATTTTACTGCGCTATACCACTGTCACACAGAAAACATCATGATTCGAATCAAACTTTATATAACGTAATTTGACGAATAGTTGTTACCAACCACACAACATTCCACACAAAATTGAGCTACTATGTCATTTTTTGACCAATTTAGAGATATTAGTCGTGTTATATCGTTCACTCCAAAGAAACATATTTGAAGCAATGGGTAGGACCCGGGAACTAGATGATGATGATTTTCATTACTCAAATAACCCTAACGATAGATTCAATCGAGAATACAATAATAAAATGACGAGAGGAGTGGGATTGGCGTGTTAGGGAGGTTGCAAAGACCGGAGCACAAGTTAGCGTCGTAGGGCTTAAACGCCCAAAAAAACGTACTATGTCAATGCCTCGCGAACTCCACAAGAGTTTAATTTGGCTCTTAATTGTTTTCGCGAAGAGAACAATCGGATGCAAATACGATTACCATAGGGTAGAATATGGTATACATGGTAGCACAAGATTTAGATCCAAACGGGATTCGGACCGTGAAATGTCCGATGAAGATTAATATTTTTCTTACAATAAGGTAAGTAGGTAGGGTCATAAAGACCCCCCCCCCCCCCCCCCCAGTGGTACTTGGGTTTGCAACTATATAAGTAGCCCTTTCTTTGTTATTAGACTACACCATATTCAATGTCGAGTAGTAGAAACTCGGCTTTGGTCTTTACTCCTTCCAAAAGAATCAAATAGCAAAGATGATGAGAGTTCAAATCATAGCAAGCTTTTCGAGCGATACCGGTGATTTCAAACTAGATGAGCTAAATCCCCACCTTCTTATAGCGTAATGATGATTTACGCGATGAAATATTCAGATCCGCGGGAATATTATTGCGGTTTACGCCGAGAATGGTCACATCGGCTTGCCGAATCAGAACGTCTTGTTCGTGACTTGGAAAATCTCAACGCTCCAATACCAACAAGGTACTCCTTAACCATGCCTCAAGTAGGTCCAGAAACTTGCGAGCTTGCCGTGCAAAGGATTAGAAAAGAAAACAACAGGATGCTGGCAAGACGATGTAGATTTTACATGCTAAAGTTGGCCGAAGAACAAGCATCATCAACCGGTAGAGAACTAATCGCTACCGAAAAAAGATGTGTCTTAAGAAACCGCCAATATTTTTCGAGGACGATATTGAGGACTTGTACTCGATGATGATTAAGAATGTTGTCATTTTAGTTTTAAGTTTAATATATCATTATGCTGTTATTTTGAAGAATATTAGTATGTTAAGTATTTTTATCTACTCAAGGTTATGAATGATGCAATTTAATTAAGTTTTTTTTTTTTGTATGACTGCTGTCATTTTGACTAACTTTTGATTAATTATTAATGAACAAGTTTAAGTATTCGTAAAGAACTTCAAGCTAATGTCACCGAGCCTTGAACGAAAATGGCGTTCGAGCACTTTTCAACCTCTAAAACGCCATCCGAACTTTTGTGTATCCTTGATGTGTTGATCCTACCTTATTAATCGCACAAAAATAAGTAGGGTTCTATATAAAATATTGAAGTTTCGGTCCCGAAGCATGATTAATCTATGGTCAAAGTACGTTAAAAAGTGTAACGAAAGAAGGGTTAACCAAAAGAGCCGGAAAAAAAAAAAAAAAAAAAAGACTAACCCTATAGCGCGAATTTATCAAGGCTTATAGCAGGTCCTTGAACTAACGTCTCCGTTAACTACTTTAGCGCAGTAAATTACTGCGCTAAAGGTATTTTTGTAACATTTTTTTTGTTGTTGGGGTATTTTGGTTGAAAATGTTTTTTTTTTGGGGGCATTTTGGTTCCGGGCTCCCATTGATCCACCTGCACACATGTAGTTATACATAAGTCCTAATTAAATTGATAGAATTGATATTACATTGTTTTCAAACTTCAAATTAAACGACCTTCCATTGGTTGTTCTCTAAAACTCACAAAAGCACTTTGATTCACCTCAATATTAGCTTTATCATCATCAAACCAAGAAACTTGAAAGAACTCTTCCATGGCTGCTGATTTTTGTTTTTGTTTTCTTTCTCTTTTTGCCAGGAACTTTAAAATTTAGTTATTCTAACGGCTATATACATATTTTGACAGGCTTTGATGGGTGAGGAGGAATTTTAGCACAATGTTCATGAAATTCACATTTAACATGTGGTCAAATGTTGTGACTTAGTCTTAATTTGTCTTGGAGAGTTCTTTCACTAATTGGTCAAAGTCTATCCTACTTGTATATTTTTATTGGTGGAAGCTTTATTTTATAATTATAGTACTAAAATCAGAGCTTTACAAATAGAATATATAGTACTTCCAAGAATGTAGAATTTAAACTCCTACTAAAGTTAACTTTTCGATTTACTTTAATAATTTTAAGGATAATAACACATGCTTCAATTCAAGGTTTAGTCAACATATTTTCCTTATGATTTTGGATATTACACAAAAATTCATGTATTGTTTGATTTTTTTTTTTTTTTTTTTTTGTAAGTATCCCCTATACAAATTATGATGAAGAAAACAAATAAGCTATAAAATAAATGGGAAAAGAACACTTGAGTAGTCTGTTTAGACATATCTTTCCCATTTTTTTTTAGAATACTTTATTTGTTAGTGAAGTTAGTGGAAAGTTATTTGTTTAACAGGAGAACCAGTGGCAAAGTAATAATTTCGCTAATGATATTCAAGGTTAATTTAATGATGTGTAAACAACAATATTTCATCAACATATATCTTGTAATTTTCTCTGTATATACACATAGTATAATTTTCTGATAAAGAGTGTTCAACTGACCGTCCATCACTCTATGTGATTATAAGCCACTAATAACAAACAATATTGTTTAATGTAGATAGCAAATAATGACCCCTAATTAATAAGGTGAAATCATGCACTTTTAGGTTAGAACATAATTTTATAGTTAAAAACTTAGAATATTTGACAGCAAAAACGTAGTAGTATGTTTTATGGAGTAGGGGTTTAGATTGAGGAAAGCATGTGTAAATTGTAATAGACCATTTTACCTATATCAATGTAAAGTTATATAACTCAAAATTTAAAGTTAAAAACTATATCTTGCTCAAATAATAACTAATGATAAAAGTAGGATAGTGGAATTATTTTATGTTATTAATATTAAATTGTTAAGTATGCTACAAGTCAATAGTAGTTAACTAGTTGTTTTGAAAATTGTCTACCAAAGTGGACTCTCTTTTATTATTCCACCAATGCACGTTAGTTGTCTATAATATGTATCTTATCCATAAAGTGTGAAGGGTCTATGTATATTCCTTTTTTTTTTTTTTTTTTGGTGCGGAGTGCCCTTCAAATGCACTGGTTATTAGGTAACTTTAATTTTTGTCACTCAAAACCGTCGATAATTGGTGATGTCTTTTAATTTTTGTCCGTTTCGCCTAATAACATGAGGTTTGAGGTTCGAAGGATAAAGTGAACTCCGGATGGTTAGACAAATTATTGGTTCTTGGAGAATCTTTGCATGCGTATAACCTCAAAAAAATAAAAATAAAGACAAAAAATTTATGGTGTTTCAACATGCCACTCGAGTATTTACCTAATAGGATCATATATGTGCAAAACAATCGCATTTTGTGAGAAATTAGACTGACTCAAACTCGCATAAAATTTGAATCGAAGAGCAAAATTTTTACTTGAGCTGCGCCTCGAACTCGGCGCGAAGTTGCGAATCCAAACTCTTGTTATTTTTTTGGTGCGAGTGCCCTTGTAATTTTTTTTTTTTACAATTTTTTTTAATAACATGAGATTTGAAGTTTAAGGCTGATTAAAAACCCGAAATCAAAGAGTTCTAGCGAGGGGAAAAAAATTATAGACCACCCCAAATAAGTGCATTCCTGAGAATTGCCCATGTTTCTTTATGATGTTAGTAACTTTAAAAAATAGCACATGTTCTCTCTAAAAGTACAATCCATTTGGCACTCTAGACAATCAACATGAATATCTATAAAGTGACGTATTACTTCAAATTACAACGAACCATTCAGAATATTTCTAATATAAATGTTCAAATAGAAGTTTCGAAGAATTCTTGAATCTTTCCACTACTTTTTTAATAATCATGATAAAAGATATACACACTTTAGAGGAGAAGGAATGGATAATGAGCCAAAAGATGAAGAAATTCAAGTGATGGTCACATGTTTTCAGATATATCCCAAAAATATAAGATATACATTTTTTCATAAAGAGTTATTTCAAAAGACGACACGTTAAATTTTGAATAAATGAAGTAATTATTAGTCCTAATCCTCAGTCTCCTCTAGTCTTGTCCTCAGGCCCCACGCCATTGATCCACCTGCACACATGTAGTTATGTATAAGTCCTAATTAAATTGACAGAATTGATATTATATTGTTTCCAAACTTCAAATTAAACGACCTCATCATAGCAATAGGAGAAAATGCAACTTACATGGCAAACTCTCTATGAGCCCTTCCCATGGTTTTATCATAAGCCTTTCTCATACTGTAATCAGAACAAAATAAAGTTTACACCATTATAGTCACTGCTACTAGGAATTATATTAATTAGTGAGATATAGCACACATATATACTCATGGGGTTTGTATGTTTTTGGATATATCATATAGTATACAATGTTCACTGTTTCGCTTAATTCCAATTTGCACCGCGTTAGGCTTACTGAAGAGCTTCTATCCATCTCACTACACCTCCCGGAGTCTGGGTTGATGAGTTTGCACTATTATTTCTAACCCAAACCAACAGAATCGGATAGTTTAGCTTCTTTTTTAGTTCGTATATTTAAAATTCAGTATATATTGGTCGATTTGGTTTATAGTTATCAACTTTTCAAGTTTTTTTTTTTTTTTTTTTTGGATACAAAGATAAACTATCTATCAAATCCTTCTTATTTATGAAAAGTTTTTTTCCAATTCTTAATTACTAAAATATATTGTTTGAAAATTGTATGATTTTTTGGATCGACCAAAAGTTTAATAGGATATTTGTTAAAAGTTGAGCAAAATTTATGATTTTGAAATAATTATTTAGAGATCCAAAAGGGGTTCAAATTAATTTTTTTTTTTTTAAAAAACTTCGAAACGGATGAATTGAAAAATCGAAGTGAGTTAATTAAATTGTTCTAAGATTGGTTTCCTTATCAACAAAAAATGAATAAACCAAGCACACTACGTATAAATTGGAAGTAATTATATTAGCAAAAGTTAAAAACTCACTCAAGATTGTTTATGAAAGCAGCAATGCCAATAAACAACACGCCAGCAACTGATACACACACCAAAACAAAAAACAAAAAAACAAAAAAAGAAGAAGAAGAAGAAGAAGAAGAAGAAGAAGAAGAAGAAGCAAAACACATATCAAAATATCAGTAAGCACAAGAAAGTTTTTATTAAAAAAAAAAAATGGGAGTTTTAATTTACCTGCTACTTCTTCAATAATTTTACACATTGCTTCACTCTACAATTTCTTCATATGAAGGATCCAAAAAAAAAATTCAGACAGAAATAAATCAACCACACAATTAATTGTACGAACATAAATACAGAAATAAAATAATTAAAGTAAAAAAGAAAAAAACCCATACATAAATAAGGGTAAATTAAAAAAAGAAAAACTAACCTTACAAGGTTGATAAATTCCCCACTAAGATAACTCGCACTTTTTTTTCTTTTTTCTTTTTACGTAGCTACTTTTATAGTGTAAATCAATTAATGTAACTTGCAAGAGAAGAAATGTTTTCAAAAATATTAAACCACTGATAAATAAAACTGATAAAAGTGTCAAATTGAGTTGATCCATTGATGAATGGGTTAACCCGACCCGTCCAAAATTTTTGTTTGGGTCATAATAAACAGGTTTCATTTTTTAAAATCTCTAATTATACTATTGAGTTCCTCAAAGATGATTTGTTCTTCAAAGTAAAACAATTATCCTACACAAACTCTATCTTCATCATTTGTTTTTCTAATTATTGGGGTAACTCTCTTATAGTTATGGGTTGTTTTGAATAAGTAATGTAACCAAATTTAACTCAAAATTTTGGGTGAGCTGATCGAATTGGTAACCATATTCATCACATCTAGTGAATTAAGCTACGGGTTCAATGCGTATATATTTAAAAGTCTGTTAAATACGTGCAAATAGTAAATTTCAAACCTAAAAAATTAGATCAGACGTGGTAGGTTCCAAATCCGAACCCATAAAGTTCAAGAATCTGCATTAGACGCTCATGTTTCAGATACTTCAGTGATTTAGGAAATAAATCATGCTTAGCAAGCTCAGATACAAGCATAACATTGTGCCAGAGTTTTTCAGGTGAATTAAAACCCCTCAAGAGCTGTTGATCTTTTCAGAAATTAAGAATTATTGTCTCAAAGTTAATAGATTTGCAAGCGGTATAATAATAATAACAACATACTCAGTGTAATCCCACAAGTGGGGTCTGGGGAGGTATAATGATACTAATACTAGCATAATTACCTATTATCAAAAATGAGAATGGGAAAGTGTATACAATGTTGTATTTGCTTAACAAATATGTACAGAGATACAAAATGAAGCCGCCGTTCCGCCCCCCGCCTATTTCCTGTTGGAGGTAAAAGTTATCAATCATATAAAGTATCAACAACCTGCCCAATGATCAAATTCTCTAAGTTTAGAGTTTTAATTAATTATGTTATGCTGCTTCCGTAGCCTGGGGCTGCATCGTAGCTTCTTCTCTGTCAGTTGTACAAACTACCACATGTTTTGCATAGTGTCAAGAAACAGTATTTACTCAAACAAACAGTCATTCTGATTCATTTTGATGAACATACTGGAACTCTCTTTCTGAATGTGGAGTATCGTCTGAACCGTCACTACGATTGACAACATCGTTATCACTGTCGTATACATCTATGTATGCCTCATCTCCTTCCTCCTGTTAATGAACCGAGTTAGGTGATTTGACGAAAATAATGAAGAGTTCAAATCAAGAAAAGGGTGCATCTTTTTTGTGCACATTGTGAAGCAGGAAGTTGGATTCTCCGGAATATGACACCCTTTTAACTTATTCTTTACCTTACCAAATCATAGGCTGATGCAATAAAACAAGGGTAGCAAGGAGATTTTTATGGCGTTTTTGCGTTGTGCTGCTATGCAGTTAAAATCGTCAATGGACAAGAAAATCTACTTGTATTTGTAGACAAAGGTATCCTTTGTACAAGTTTTCCTGATACCGGACATGCTCTTTTTAAAAAAATGATGGTGGTGTCAGGGCCAGCTTGGTTGCACCACATAAATTTGGAACAGAAATGATATTCCACGAGCAATCTAAAAAAAAAAAAAACTGATTAATCAAGCAAAACCTAAAATGCCAGATGGAGATACTAACCTCACTATCCTCGTCTTCAGAAGGATAAGCAGAATTTAGCTTATCATATAGTTCATCATCTATAGAGTCTTTCACACTAGCCAGTTGTTCCTAGCAACATAAAAATATGGGAGAAAAGGTTCAACTCAAATCCAAATGAGACAAGAAGTGACCAACTAACATAAGGATCTATTTAGGTTAGTAAAAAAATAAAAAATAAAAACTAGAAATGAGATATAGAGTAACAAAGAGATCATACAATTTCAGCTGTAAGCTGCTGAACTCTAGTTTGAACTGCTGAAATATGTTTCAGAAGAGCCTGTTTAAGAAATAGCAGCAAAGCCTTGTCATCAGCACAAATCACTTCAAAAGATTAAAACTTATTGCATATGTACATAGCAACTCTTACAGAAGCAGATTCAAGCAACATAAACCAAACGGGCTGATTATTGAAAAAGACGTGTCCTTTGCACATAAAAGAGACAACATTTTCAAATACTACGGAATTAGTAGCCTGTTTGGCCAAGCTTCTAGGAAGCCAGAAATGCTTATTTTTTCCAGAAAGTGCTTATTTTAGAAAGTTGAGGTGTTTGGCCAAACTTTTAGGGAAAAAATAAGTGCTTTTGAGTCATAGCATAAGCTGTTTTTCAAAAGCTAAAAAAAGTCGTTTTTCCCCATAAGCACTTTGGGACCTTGGTCAAGCACAAATTTGGCAAAAGTGCTTCTTAAATTTATTAGCCAAACACGAACTACTACTCTCCAAAAGTACATTTCAAAATAAGCAGAAAATGAAAGCTTGGCCAAATAGGTTATAGATCTAAGAAGGTACCTCACGTCTCTGAAGCTCTATTGAACGTGCCAGTGCCTTTCTTTTGGTTAAAAGATTTTTGGGCCTCAGAGTAGGTGGCCGACTGTAGTCTTTACCACGGAACACAATTATAGCATATCCTTTGGACACTTTGTCCACTGAAACCAAGACGCCTCCACTCTCTGCTTCAAGGGCTAATGCAATCTTTGATACTTGCTCAAAATTCTTGGCCTTCACCATGATTTTGACCAGTTCACGGTACTTCCAATGCAAGTGCATATTCTCCACTGTACCATCAAATATTCCACGTCTACCTGAAAAAGAGCTTTTCATGTCATTTTCTGGTTGTTAAGCACAAAAAATTGAGTCTGAGAGAGAATGTTACCCAATAGCAAGAAAGCTTTCATCCTTAGCCCAAGCTTCCGAAACATAAATCTCTCCTCATCTGTTAAGCTGTCAGGCTCTGCACGCCTATCCAAAGGATTTAAAGTTTCCTCCACCTTTGACAAGACACGCTCAGCTTTCATTAACTTTCTTTCAGCCTGAAAAAGTACGTTTTGCTTTAATATCTCGCACTGGACTCTTGAATCTCCAAGATATTACAGACTGATGACCTTACTGACACAGGGTGTCAAATGGGCGGGTTGGGCTGAATTTGGGCAGGTCAAAAGGGGTTGATTTGATAAATGCACTTGGGCTGGATGGTCTAAAAAACGGGTCATAACCAAACCCGCCCAAGTTTTAATTTCTTTGTCTCTTCTTTTTATAAAATTTTAAGTAGCTAATTAAAAAAAAAAATCTTTATTATGGCTACATATCAAACAAAAAAATTGTCTTTATGAAAATATTTTGACAAGGTTTCTCATGGGTCAATTTGGGTTATTTATGACCCCAACTTTTAGATAGGCTGAATTTGGCAGGTCAAATAAATTTGGGGGGTGTGGTTCATTTTTCATGGGCTAATTATGCCACCCCTACTGACAGTATTCATATTAGAAATGAGCTATTCTCACAATAATACAACTAGAAAATTGAAAGACCTAAAATCATGAGAATGCTGCTAGAAAACAGAAAACCAGAACACATAATAAAAGTAACCTGACTTTTGCAGAACTTACAAATGCAAGCTTCTTTTCGAGCTTCCTGACCAGGTTACCATGCCTTAATATTTCTGCTTCTCGCATCACATTTTCTTTGTCCTTATCATCCAGCCTTTTCCCCCATCTAGCATCAGCATCCAATGTTTCTCCTAGTGTGCCAGCTGTCCTTGAAGAATTAATTGTTGCAACACCTGCTGTGAGTGCATCTGATGCTCGTAGCCTAGATTTTTCTTCTTCATCTTGCAAGGACTTTGCCAATCTCTCTTTCTCCAACAAGGCTTCTGAAACCTCTGGTGACAAAAAATCTTTCCCTCTGTAAAATACCAAGAAGTCCTTGTTTCTAGAGAGTAGCATACCCCCTGTTAATTTCTGAACCAAAACCAAATAATACATAGGTATCGTTAAGCTACATTACTATGCTATCGACATTCAGTTAATACAAAAAACTATAGGCCTGTGACAGAAATATCTGACTCTTAATTAGATCCCGGGAAAGCGTCAAACTCGGTATGGATAGAACATTTTGATAACAGTGAGAATGGTTTCGATGTTTAGAAATGAAAATGGTGAATACCTTTTCATGTGTAATATTCATTTCCAGTCAACCCTGTGTTTCTTTTGTCTTCCCGCAACCATGGTCCAGTACATAAGTGACAGAGAACTAAATCCTAGTCTTTATACAAGTCTACCAGAAAGCAGAAATGTCATTTAAAATATTTGCTTTTGGTACACTCCAGTGGGATTTAAAGAAATAATCTTCATATAATCTTCCAGTTTGCTTGTAACAAACTCATTTTTGGTTGGACAAACACACAATACTGTAGCAATATGCTCTTATGAGACAATATCTTGCAATATGTACTCTTGAGACATTGAGATTTTGGTAAATTGCATAATTCGTTTATTCTATGTGTATTATAGTTAGCTTTTTATTTATTTATAATCCTTTGCCTTTTCTCTTGGAATAAAATCAACTGTCCGTAAGACCTATTGGACCAAACAAACTGCAACTTGAAAGTAAATAACTGGTAAACGGCAGTAGAATACCAACTAGAAGGCATGGCATCGACACCAATTTTGAGTTGACAATGCTCAGAATTACACCAAAACACTCATTTATTACCTTAATATCTTCAGCCATTCTCTCACTTGTAGTAAGCTGAACGCCGCGTTTTATAGCAATCTTTGCAATTAAACTTCTTTGCCACAGCTTAATCATGGCTGATGCCAAACCTTGATGCTGCCTGCTTCTACCTGAATACTTGAACTACATAATATTTAGAGTATATTTTGAGACAGCCAAATGACTTGGATAAGTCCAGCGATGAATGCCTACCTAAAGCAAAATGTGGAGGTAGAACTCTGGCAAGCCTTCTTAAAGCAGTTGCTTCTCTAGACCCAAGAGTAGATCTCACCCCATATGGAAGAATTCTGAAAGGAGGTTGATATCCAGGGACTATACCGGGAAGTAAATCCGCATCTACGGGAAGTGGACCAGGTCCTGGCCAATCTGTATACCTAGGCCCCAAGCCATCTAACAGTTTTTCTACTTCGTCCTCATATTCTACTTCTGGTTGTCTAACGATACTTTTGTTCTCTTCAGAAGTATTTGCAGAGTCTGCTCGAAGTGAATCCACATCATTGCAAGGACTGCTTTCTGAAGGATTTCGATTACTTTCGTCATCAACTATTGAAGTGTTCTTATGACGAATCTCATCTCTTCTCATTATCCTCTTCTTCATTCGATCAGATGGAGTCTCATAGCTGATGCCTCTGTAAAGGGCCACAGAAGTGCCAGATCTCCAAATCACCAGTCCACCAGTTTTCCTCTAAATATAGCGGGAAAAAATGAATCAGCAAAGGCTAAAAGCTAACACAAGACAATATTCTTTGTGAATTATATGAAACCATATGCTTCAAATACTAAAGCTTTTTGCTTATCAAGAGACAACTAATATTACCAGTACACACTCAAGCTTTTTTATCTCAAAGATGCAGCAAAATTTAAGAGATAGTCATCCATATAGGCTTTACAAGAATGCAAACACATGTTGCTCTGAGGAAAATCAATACAAGATAAAAGACAATGATTAAGCAAAGTGGTACAAGATAATTCAGATAACTCAACACTGTTATTTAGTATGCGTAGTATGGTATAGCCTAACTATACGCGTTTGAACTGTATAGCAAAAACTAAAAATGCACTTGAAATACTTCCTTTTCCCGTTTACTGGAACTAGGATTGGCAGACGGGTGAGTGGGGTTGGATATGGGCGGGTGGAAAATGGGTTAAACAAAAACGGATAAAATATCCAACCCGCCCATATTTAACAGGGATAAGAAGTGGGTTACCCGACGGATAATATGGATATCCATATTATCCATGGTTTAAGGAATAGTCAGGTGAGAAGACAAGCTAAAAGCCAAAATACGCTTATACTCCAACTCATGAAAAATAACAAGCAGACAAATGGCTATTGAAAATATAGATATCCATATTATCCATCTAGATATCCATTTTTTAGAGGATAATCGAAAGTCAATTATCCAACCCATGTCTAATGGGTCGGAATGGATGGTTAATTGCTTTTTAAACCATTTTGACAGCCGTAACTGGAAAAAAAATGTATCCTCACCGAATTGCTCAATTGTGATGCAGCCAAGAATTATTATTTTTCTACTCCAGTTACCAGGAAAAGAGGGTGGAACTATGCACTCCGCTTACACACATGGTTTACACAATTACACTTCATATAGGACAGGAAAATATGAGCTAAATGCTCCAACAGAACAGGCTAGAAAACATCACAGATTGAAAGAAATAACACTAACAAGCAGATATAAAAAGCTATGTGGCTTTACCTCTAAAATCTCATGCATTCTCTTCATATTTAATGCAGGAGCACCTTCAACTTTCAGCCTGACAACCTCGGACGTGTTCCACTTCTCACGAATGGTTTCCACAACTTGTTGCGTAACACCAGCACCCGTAATTCTCATCTTGTTCTTTATCCTAAGCGCCAAATTCGTCAACCTTCTAAGCTCGGAAGCCGGTAGTGTCAGCTCAGCCAAATGAGTTCTACTCTTACTACTCATTGAATAACTCTCCTTCTCTTCTTTCTTTTCCCATGGAAATTTAACTACACCATCTTTGTAAATTACATTTTCATCCCCAAATGGTGATTCTTGAGAAAAACCACCTCTTACATTTGGCAATATTCCTTCTTCAACAAAAAATATATCCTCAATAGACCCTTTCTCAACATCTCTCTTTACTATCTCATCCTTATCTGTTGCCTCATCAGCATACCCAAATTTCTTTAATTTCTCAATAATTCTATCCATTGTACTACCACTAATATTATCTTCACTATCAGAACTAGATGTATCACCATTATTCCTATAACTCAACACAACTTGAGGCTTTTCAAGCTTAAATTCATTATGGGTTTCATTCCATTTACCTAACCAAGAACTACCAAATACACTACTTGCACTTGCACTTGCTTTGGAATTTGAATTGGGTGATATTGTAGCCAAATTCCATCTTTTGGTATTGTTTTTCACCACAAAATTTGATCTTTTTGGTGGGGTTTTCTTAAAAATACAATCTTGATTATGTAAATTTGGTTTCTTGAAGGGACTAATTGAACTGTACCTGAGGAATGATAAATTTGGTTTCTTGAAGGGAGTGGATGAAGTGTACCTGAGGAATGATAGCCTTGTGGTTCTTGGGTAGAGTTGGTGGCTAGGAACAAGTGCCATGCTCAAATTTTATGCATATATAGACATAGAGATGAACCAATATGTATAAAAGATTGAATAGAGTGAATATAGGAGGAGAATGTGAGGGTTTAGGGTGGGGGTTTGTTCTCTCCTTCAAAATAATATCATCTCTGTGACTGATTGTGATAAACAGGATTTTTATACTTTATTGTGTTTTTTCCCTTTTTTTTGGGGTACTTTTTTTCCAACTCAAATGAAATTCTAAAATCCATAGAGATAAACAAAAAAGTTTACCATTAAGGGGTCGTTTGGTACGCGGATCAGGAGGGAAAGAGAACATTGTTTTGGTGGGGTGGGGTTGGGGGGGTGATACCCGTTGGTACCGGATTCGAGGGATTACCCTTCAAAACAACGTAACAACATTTCTTTGGAAACAAAAATGAGGAGAAGATGAGAGATATTTTGTTCCGTCGCAGAAAATTATATCCCATCACTAAGTTTGGGTTTAATTTTATATTTTGTTTGGTAGAAGGTACCAAATAGAGTATAAAATTAATCTCAAACTTGATGCTGGGATATTTCATCGTATCTCATTAACCTTGAAATTATTTTATCTTAAGTCCTAAGATTATAATTCCGAGATTATTTAATCCGCATACCAAACAAATTCTTAGGTTGGAAAGAAAATTGTAGTAGCATACTCGTATCGTAAAAAGACCAAGTTTCTGTTGGCCTTATGAAAATGATCCACGATTTTTACAATGAAATTATCTTGAAAATGACAAAAATGGTCCATTATGTATGATAATAGGCTATTGTGTATTTGTTCTTTGTAGCCTGAAAATGGGGGTTCACACCTTAAGTGTATCCACTCACATTTTCGCCCTTTAAATTTTGTCAAAATTAACACTTTAAGTTTCCATCAACTATTTGTATAGACTTTTTTTAGTACAAAAATATAAGTGTTTGCCATTAACACAACAATTACATAAAGGAGTTCGGAGAGAGTAGTTTGTACGCAGATCTTATCCGTTGCGGAGGTAAAGAGGCCGCTCCCGATAGACCTCGACAATGTGGCTTTTAAAAATAAGAAAATGTATGTGTAGTAAGTTAACATTACAGGGGCATTTGATGTAATTTAACCTAAAAAGTACTGCTACTATTTGAGTAGAAATTGGATTATTCTGTTTTTCTATATATTAGAAACATTGGTTTCGACATGTGTTTAATGCCATTTGCAGAAGTTTAAGGGCCATGGTGACATTGGGCCGTTTAGCAAAGCTTAAAGGCTTTTTTGCGCGGATTGCCATTTGGGGTAGTCTTTAATATTTGCCCTTCAATTGGTGGTCTTTAAGTTTTGCGCTTTAACACCCTTAGGTTGTGGGTTCGAATCATTTTAAGAAAAAAAAAAAAAAAAAAAATCGCAAGGCGAATTTGCAATGCCATGCAAATTCTGCCTATTTAGGCCTTAAGTCACAATTTGCATAAAAATTATGCCGCGCCATGTAACCCGCATGAAGGCAGCCCCGAACGGTAAAATTTAAAGACCTCCATTTTGAGGGGCAAAAATTAAAGACCACTCCTGAAGGGTAATCTGCTAAATTGCCTAAAAAGCGATAATTTGAAATAAGTTGGATTACTAACTTATTTTTTTGGGCTTATTTTAAGCACAAAATGGTATTTAAAACACTCAAAAAACGAAAACAACTTATAAAATTTGTTTTCAAGAACTTATAAGCTAAGCCAAACGGGCTCATTGAACATAAGTACTTTATACATCATTTAGTGGACAACATTTCTGGATATATACTTACGTGTCTTTTACTTAACATCACATGGTGAATTACTTACGTGTCTTTTAAATACGGATTTACTTATATACATCTACTTATGCATTGAATACCATATCGTTTAGATACGACGAGGCAATCATCAGAGTTCGGGAATCTCAACTGGAATACCTCACTTTTCTATATGTTAAAAACATTGGTTTCAACATGTGTTTAATGCCATTTGCAGAAAAGTTTAAGGGCCATGTTGACATTGAACATAAGTATTTTAGTCTTTATACATCATTTAGTGGACAACATTTCTGGATATATACCTACATGTCTTTTACTTAACATCACCTAGTGAATTACTTATGTGTCTTTTAAATACAAATTTACTTATATACATCTACTTATACATTGAATACCATATCGTTTAGATACGACGAGACAATCATAAAAGTTCGGGAATCTCAACTAGAATACTTCACTGCACCGGTACCGGTTATCCCCTTATGCATTCTAAATTGCAAGGAAAATGAAAAAGAAAAAAAAATGGAATGCTATTGGTTTAGGATGTGAACCTCCTTTACTTGATCGTTTCAAATGATTTTTGTCATTAATGCTTAGTCATGTATTTTTAATGATATATTCTTATTTCATACTCTATCTGGCAATAATACACAAGGATGAATTTATGATATGAAGTTTAGTTCTCCCTACAACGATTTCAAGTTAATATATACAATAATAGTAATAAGGTTATTCGCGGTTAAATATTTATTACTATTCAATAGATTTTTCAGTACATATATAGATTCTAAACAAAATCTATGACATTCACGTAAACCAACAGACGATATTTTAATTCACCCTGTACATAAATTCTTCCATAACTTATGTAAATATTAGCAATAAAGCTAGGTAGACGTATTAAGTTATGCAATTTCACAACCTATGGTATTTGTTCACAATTTTAGAAGTGATAATAATCTCCAAATTTAAACACATACATAAATTGTTCACTTTTCCATTTGCTATAACCTTTTGAATTCTTTTTTAAATTTTATAATACTCAACTTTTTTGAAATAACCACCAAAAAGATATGGTGCAGTCGGCGGGCTGATCCTTCCTCAACTAAAGATCTCGGATTCGAGTCTTGAATATAAAAAAATACTTGATAGGGAGCGTTTTTCCCAAATGAGACCCTAAACGGCGCGAATCTGAATATAATCAGACTCCAGTACGAGTACCGACGCCGGGTGGGAAAATAAAAAAAAGAAGCTTTTTTCAAATAAAGCCCCGAGTGTGTACCCTTCAACCCTGCTTCATGTTGGGCCACCATTCGCCCCTTGTCTGAAAATAGAAAGAGGTTACAGAGTTTGCTCCTAATTCCCAACCCAGAAATAGCAAATTTGCTCTAACCCACACTTCATCTCTATAATTCCATTTCATTTCCAGTATAGTTTTCTTATAGCTTCCAAAAAAAAAAAAATTAGTGCAAAGTTGTCTTCTTTACTGGTAAGAATTTCATACTAATCTTTAGGTTTCAATGAAACCAAATTCTTTAGTTTTCTGTTGCTTTTTAGTGTCTTTTGGATGATGGGTTTCTGTTCTTTCTTCCATTTGAAATGATGTGTTTTTGCAATTCTGAGTTTTGCTTCTTTTTGAAAGGTTTAAATGGTTGAGTCTTGAATTACTTGGATTAATATGTAGCTGTTGTACTCTTTTTGTTATGAGAATTTTCTATGGATGTATGCTTCTTGGGCTTTCATTTAATGGCAAATGTAGTACAATACATGATGTGTGGTAGACACTCGAGGCAGATCCAGGATTTGAAGTTTATGAGTTCCTGTATTGTCCTCTAGTTAGGGTTCAGAGTAAAATATTAGCTATTAGGTTCATGTGAACTCGTAGATCGTACCCGTAGATCCGCCTTAGTTAAGACACAAATCACGAGTTTTTGAATCTTGTAGGTGAACCAAGTATATAGGTAAAGAAGGATAGAGGGGTGCTCCTATTATCCATGGAGCATCCCAACTGAAAATACTGGATTTCTCGGCTATAAAAAATACGCCCTCCATTTTAATTTGTTTGTCTTAGTTTGACTTGACGCGGAGTTTAAGAATTAAAGAACACTTTTGGACTTAAACTAAAGATATATATGTATATATAACGTACTAAAGTGCCCTTTAATCTTGTGGTCTTAATCATGCCACGTGGATGTTGAAATTAAAGAGCTGCTAAATTAGGAAAGAGACATTCTTTGAAATAGACTAAAAAGGAAAGTAAGACAAACAAGTTGAACCGGAGGGAGTAATCTGTGGATGATTGGTACAATTTCCACGATATTCCATCAACCCATGATTTGGAATAAATGAAGAGATCTCCGAGTTATTGACTTGTGTTCTACTTGACTAAAGTAGTTTCTTAAGTAATTCCGATTATCATGTCTGATGAGATTCTCAAATTATGTCGAATTGGTTGGCAAAAAAATGAAACATGGAAACTAAGTTGGGTTGGAGAATCATTTGGATCATTGGATGTAAGGCTAAGTGGTCCCTTAGTTAAATTTCTCTCTCTCTCTCTCTCTCTCTATATATATATATATATATATATATATATATATATATATATATATTGGGATAACCGTGGTGTTTGGGCAAGCTCGACTAATTCCATGAGATACCTGCCACCTCCCACTAGCAACAGTACCACCAGGTAACTCGTTTACCAAGTCTAGAATAGATGGAAAGAAATCACCTAGTGTATTTTGTCTCTGCTTGGAATTGAACTTGAGACCTCATGGTGCTTCACCCACTTCCTTGACCATTAGGCCACACCCTTGGGCTTCTGTTTAAATTTTCAGGATGTCTTTTCACTGGGTAAAGTTTAATATTGATATGTAGTCTGTGACTGTAGGAGTGTTACTAATGTGTTGTAACTTTGCATTGTGTGCTGTGCTTTCGTCATCGAAGTATTTTAGAGGGAGGAAAGGATACAAAAGAAAATGGCAGGTTTATAATGAAGAAGATGTTGTCTCTCCAATTTCACCAGAGAACAATTAGAAATATATAAATTACATCCTGCAAAGAAGGTACTGATTGAAATACAGAAAAAAGAAATCTAATAGATGATATTACATTTAATGTTCTTGATGACTTCATAAAATCAACTTTTAAATTGAGAAAAAGAAAAAAGAAAAAGAAATGGAATGAGTATTCATCAAAGGTTTTATGAAAGTATGGCATAGTGTTAAATGTAAATGATACAGTTCCAATGCCGAATACTGTAATACATGTGTTTTCTTTAATTGTCCTTCCACCTTCTATGTAACATTAGACATTCAATATAGTGGAATGTAGTTCACAAACGCTAGCAATAATACGAATCAGCCTAACCTTCCAAAAGAATATTAAAACTGTTTCTATTTGTCACAATAGTAACTTGTGGATCTGAATAATCATGTGGGTAAATGTGTAATCATGTTAAGTTGAGCCGAGCACTAAGTTGCTTGGATGGGGGTGCGGGTGTCCGATACGGGTGCAGATCTAGCGGTTGGATTCTTCAACAACAACAACAACATACCCAGTGTAATCCCAGGAGGTGAGGTGCGGGAGAGTAGAGTGTACACAGACCTTACCCCTCCCATGGAGGTAGCGATGCTGTTTCCGAAAGACCCTCGGCTCAAAGAAAAGAAAGAAAAGCAACCAAATCAGTTTGGAAAAAGAAATAACAGTCTGGAGAAATACTAAATAAAGCATGACAAAGCGATGGAGGAAAAGAAAAATAACGTAACTAACACAAAATCATGTCAATTGGGGAAAAAGACACAACAGATAATAACAAGAATCATAAGATAAGAAATTGCAAGTGTACTACGAAGCGTGACACGCACAACTACCTACTAGCCTACTACCCTGATCCGTGTCCTCCATAACTTCCTATCTAAGGTCATGTCCTCGGAGAGCCGAAACTGCGTCATATCCCGTCTATATCACTTCTTCGACCTACCTCTACCCCTCCTGAATTTTAAGATTCTTCATGATCTAAATTTTAAGATTCGGGGGTACGGATCCCATTATGGATACGAGTGAGGGGATTCGGTTAAAAATAATTCAAATATCTAAAAATAAAGTTATAAAAATATTTTAAAATTATGAGACATTATTTGAAAAACTTACAAGGTATTGCACAGAGAGAATATTGATCAAGAGGAGAATCCAGAAGGAGATAAAAGGAAAAGGACTGACATCAAAATTTCTATATATAACATTTAAGTATTCAATTTTTTTCAAATTCACTTTTGTTTTGATTTCAGTAATCATTGTATCTGCCCCGAATTTCTATGTCGATTTTTGTCAAAGTATCCAAAATAGGTTGACCAAATCCGGCCACATCCACACCCACACCCACGTCGTGTCGACACAGGTGCGGCACTAAAAGTGAAGAGTCCGAGCAACTTAGGCCGAGTTAGCATGACCTAGCTTGACTAGAATACTAAACAACTTCAAATTGTGCTCAAGCAGACTGGTACAAGCTTACCTGGACTCCACCTGATAACGTAGAAATATTGATAATAGAAAAGTGAACCAGCTTCTTTTATCGGTTTGAAATAAAAACTTTGTAGTTTATGTTAATTAACAAAGTCTTGAAGTCACATCCAATTTCTTGCATGTTCCTTTTGTAGAACTTTTTTCGGTGTTTTTTATTGGTTGTTTTTGCCTCTGTTGTCCATGGTGAGACTCCATGCCTCTCGCCATAGTAGTAGGGTACTACGGAGAAATTGTGTTCACTCTTTCCTTTTCCTTGAACCACTATTTTCTCTCTCCCCATCATCATATTCACTATCGTTTCTTTTGTTATCTTTCTTAACTGGCACGAAAATAGTAGAAATTAATTATGTTGAATGTTGGTCTCATTGAGCGAGAAATATAAGATTTAATCCACATAATTTGTGGTGGCTTAACTAAGCAGGTTAAGGAAAAGATTTAAAACTATAGAGCGTTGGGAATGCTATCAGGTTAGAATGATTTGCTGAATCTTGTTCAGCGACTCAGCATCACTGGAGAAATTTATCATGCATCATCCAAAGTTGGCCAATCCAAAAAAGGGGCTGTTTTTATTTTCTTTCAGTTCTTATGTATAGGTTGTATGTACGAGTATATTGAACAGATACTTCAAAACTAAAAAGGAAAATGAAAACAAGGAGATGAAATATCTTAATTTGGATGGTTATTTGCTAAGCTGTGCAATAGATTTTCTTGAGCTGCCCAAGATGTAATGCTGATGATGGATATCGTATCAGCTGCTTTGTTTTCGTGTTTTAAATTGTCCTCTCCTGTAACTATGAAAACTGAAGTGGATGAAGTAGTTGCCCTCTCAAGGTAGATTTTTATGTTGCAGCTTGCAAAGGCATATCAGATTTAGATATATGTCTCAACTTCTAAAATTTTCAATCTCATACTAATGTTTCTGGCCTATTTATAGAACCATTGAGGAGGGCAAGATAGTTTTTAACCAAATGAATACGTACAAAGTATGTATACTTTTTCTTAGTGGAGATCTGGATTTTCTTGAAATTTTTTCCAAGTTAGCTTTCTGAATAATTAAGAACTGAGAAGGTATAGGTCACAAAGACCATTGGTGGCCACTTTATATGTTGGTGAAGCTGAGGCATGAAAACAGTGGTAGCATTTTTCTAGTTAAGCTGTGAGGTCCAAAAGACCTAGAATCTGGTAATAGATGGATGCACTGAAGAGCTCTTATCCTAGAAGCAATAAAAGAATGGTGTCTCAATCATGCAAGATTCTTATTCAACAGTTAGATTAGTTCCTGATTTTATTTATGTCTCTATACTGCAATCTGCAGTTCTATATCTCTGAAGGAGTTGTTTGATTTAGAGACAGGTTATGCATGGATTAGTAATGTAGGGATTATTGTTGTTGGGTTTATTTCTTGTTGAATGATTGATATATTACAAATCAGTATACAATGTGTAATTTCAAATATTCGTTATTATTTAAACAAAAAAAAAGAAAAAGAAGACTCTTACTTTTATGAGGGTTAGTTCGTCATTTCAGAATTTTAATTATGTACTCCCTCCGGTTCAAAAAGAGTGTCCACTTAGCAATTTGCACACCCCTTAAGAAAAATACTAACTCCAAGACAAAAAATAGCTAATTTGACGAAATTCCCCTAATTAAGTAGGTATTGGAATTTGGTCACTCAACACTTAATAAGGGCAAATATGGAAAAATAAGGTTAATTCTTTGTTGATTTGGTAAGTGGACACTCTTTTTGAACCGGAGAGTATATTGTTTTAAACTTCATTCTTATTCCACATTTTACTCCACATACAATAATACATCGATTCCTCTTGTTACTTATGCAGGTATTGGTTACGAGGAAAACAAAAATTAACAACCAAACATTGTATAACTAAATGCTAGTTTTTATGTGGAGCTTAAACTCTGTCAAACCCAACCAAACATGGCACAAATTAGTGCTGGGTTTTATGTGGAGATTAAATCGCCTCTAACCCAAACCAAACGGCCCTCTAAATGTATTTCTACATTGGGTTCCACGCAATCCCTAACCCGTGGTAGATGTCAATCTCGTTGTCAATGGTGGATGGTCTTAAGGCTGCTCCTTGCTCCACATGCCAAATTAACATGTCAAATTGCTTGTTTTGAAGAAATGATAGATGTCTTGAAGATAGATCCAATTCCATTCAAAAAGTCAAATGGAATTGTATAGTATCTTTTTATTTTTGGTGTAGAGAGATAGGCTTAGAAGATATAGATCAACTTGTAGACTTATTAAGATCACTGTAAGTACTTCTTTTTACTCTGTTTGTTCCTTTTTGAAGGTTTCCAGCATGTCCTTATTGCTGAGGAATACAATATTTACCAGTTTAAAAAAAAAAATAAAAAAAAAATAAACATGTCAAATTGCTTGTTGGCTTTATAGTTGTTTTGTTGATGTATTCGTCGTATTATCACTGGTAGAGTCGTGTTAATAATAGTTGTGCTCATAGTATTAGTTGTTGGGATTATTTCTTGTTGAGTGATTGATATATTACAAATTAGTATACAATGTGTAATTTCCAATATTCTTTATTATTTAAACAAAATAACAAAATTTTCTTACTATTATGAGGGTTAGTTTCATCATTTGAGAATTTTAATTATGTGTTGTTTTAAACCTCATTATTATTCCACATTCTACTCCGCATACAATAATACATAGATTTCCGCATAACTTTTGCAGGTATTTGGTACGAGGAAAACAAAAAATAACAACCAAACATTATAGAACTAAATGCTGATTTTTACGTGGAGATTAAATTCTGTTAAGCCCAATCAATCATGGTACAAATTAGTGCTGGATTTTCTGTGGAGATTAAATCTCCTCTTACCTAAACCAAACAGCCCTCTAAATGTATATCTACATTGGGTTCCACATACTCCCTACCCGGGGGTAGATGCCAATGTCGTTGTAAATGGTGGATGGTCTTAAGGCTGCTCCTTGCTCCACATGCCCAAATTAACATGTCAAATTGTTTGTTTCCTTTATAGTTGTTTTGTTGATGTATCACCTTGAATAATAGTTGTGCTCATCGTATTGTCACTAGTAGAGTCGTGTTAATAATAGTTGTGCTCGTAGTATTAGTTAAAAAGGGTGTTACTTTAGGTAATTGTTGGTTCAAATCACATGATGAAGGCATTGGGTTATGCAGTAGACGACTCTATCTGTTGGTCTTGCATTTCCCTTCTGTGCTATTAGCTATTGCATATCTGCATTTTGTCTTTCTTTAATCTTTCCCAATTTTCATAGCCATGCATGGTTTGTTGGTTCGAGCTTACAAATATGGACAAAATTTACTTATCTCAGAGAGAGCCTGTGACTCATTTTGTTCTAGGTGGCATAATCTCTTTCCCGTGCCTACCTCACTTCAGATATGATTCTGTTTGGTGCGCCACACTTTTGCACAAAAATGTTTAAAGCAGCATAAAAAGGGATAACAGGAGGATGTGGTTGATTTATCATAGCGTTGTCTCTGTTCTAGTTATCTTATTTCGTGTTTGAAATGTAGGGTCTCAATGCTGTGTGAATTTGAAGTTCACTTATATGTGGTAGTTCCTGTGGAAGATCTAAAAGAAAGCAGAGAACTCCCTGGAAGTATTGTCATCAGGCGTCTTTTTAACCAGCTCACATTTCTGAGGGCTACAGAAGATTGTGGATACTTTCTCAAAGTGACAAAAGTGAAGAGCGTAGGCAATGGAAAGTTGTCGGACTCATCAAAATACATCATATTCCCTGTAACCTTCTACAGTCGTACCTTCTTACCTAAAACTGGGGAAGTCTTGGTTGGTATTGTCATCAAGGTTTGCAGCGATGGAGTCTTTCTGAAATGTGGACCTATGAACTCTATTTACCTCAGTCGTCGGAAGATGCCAAATTACAACTATGTATCGGGTGAAAACCCATGCTTCTTATGCGATGATCACTCGAGGATTGAGAACGATGTGGCTGTCCGATTTGTGGTGTTTGCTATGAGATGGAGTAGAACCCTTGTGAGGAAATTCGACGTTCTTGCAAGCATAGAAGGTGATTGCCTTGGGCCAATTTCCCTGAATGGATTCGATGGACTAGAGCTGTGAATTTCTCAATAGGAAAGGTAAAGAAAAGTGCATTGTTATAGTTTCTTTTACCAAATCAAAATAGGAAAACAAGAAACTTTTGTATATGTTGGTTTACTTATAGGATGTAAATGAGTTATCAGTGACATTATGAATGTACATGGTTGGTGTTACAGCTTTGCTGGGAATGTGTTGGAGAAATGAAAATGGCTGAGATGCCATAACAAAAAAATTGGCTTGGTCCAAATTTAGAAATTTACAATTGGTACTGGAGCTGAAATAGTGAAAAATCTGAACCTTTGAACAATTTTTCATTTTTAAGAAATGTTATTTCAGAAGGTTTTTAAAACAATATATGTTTGTCCTAGATTTCTCTAGATTTCCTTTTTCTATTTTTGTTTGTGATATGTTTGTCTAGATTTCCTAGTCACAAAGGCTGGTGGTTTTCACTAAAAAAATAAGGTTTTCTCAGTTTGATTACGAGTTGGTTTTCAGAAAACAGTTTTTGTCGTCTTAGCCAAATAGAGAGGGTAAACGCATATATTGTATTTAAATTTGAAGACGGGTTAATTTAAAATTATTTGTTTTTCAAATATTTTAAATGTGACTTCAATTGAACAAAATTAAAGTACTTCAATATTATGTCCACAAGATATTAGTTAAATTTTTATTTACATTGTATTATAAAAATTATGTGTTTGATAAAACAACACACTTTTTTAAAAGAATAGAAATGGTGGCTGGTAGTAGTGATTTGTTGGTTATTTGTCATGCGTGTGTGTTGGTTGTGGATGGTAGAGGTTGTGCAGGAATTTTAATAATCATGCGGCGATTGCCACTGATAGTTGTATGGTGGTATTGATGGTGGTGATTGAATGGTGGTAATTGCATGGGCTATGTCAAAGTCATACATTGACTAATCATTCATTTTTCATTTAGACTTTAACTCAAACGTCAATATCCTAACTCTAACATAAGATAAAATGTTATTTCAACCCTCACAAAATAAATTGGCATTAATTACTATAGCATGGAAAAATAGACCAAAGGACATGGAATATCACCAATAAAAATAAGTCATGTCAACAAAAAAAATTAATTTAAGAAAAATTAATTTTAAAATCTATTTAAATAATTTTAAAAAATCTAAAACCCAACTCATCCTTCCGATAGCCCTTTCACCGCCGCTATCGCCGTTGCCGCTTTTCAAGCGTTTTTTACCTCGCCGCTTTCAAAATCTATTTAAATAATTAAAAAAATGGTGCCGTTTTTTGTTCGAGATTTATTTAAATAGATTTCCTGAAGCGACGGCTAGCGAGGCAAAAAGATCGGCAGTGGAGGCGGTGAAGTGGGCTAATCGGAAGGATGGGTTGGGTTTTTCAATTTTTTAAAATTATTTAAATAGATTTTAAAATAGAGTTTTTGTTAAAATTAATTTTTAATGATTAAAAATTTTTAAAAAAAAAAATTTTGTAACTCACGCCCTCGTTTAAAGCAATGCAAGCACGCCGTACAAATAAGCCCGTACTGCACGAGGGGTTCAAATGACACATTTTATCTTACGCTCGGCGTGTCCATGGGTCAACGTCTTTAACCGGGCCATGGCCTAACGAAAAATCGTGACAAGTTTGCGGCCCATCTACGACTTGCCTAGACAGAATGATGTATATATCATATTCACATTAATCTTTTTAAGCAAATTGAATCAACCATATGTGTGCAAAGAAAATGCATGGTTGTAACTTAATGAATTGGATCTAAATAATACAAATACAAACCTATTAAATAAAAATAAATAAAAATTGGAGCCTATTGCTACAACAATATGGACTAAATGATTTTTTACAAAATCAACTCACTCAAAAGACATATACAGTAAAATAAAATAAAATGTAAGATTCGCAAATCTCGAGAATAGAACATGATGACACCATATAAATATGACTTTGATGGTACTCTTCCAAATTTAGCAGTTGGAAGCTGTACCAGAAAAAACATGTCTAGAGTACTAACCACTGATTACCAGTAGTTTTATTAGCTTTTTTAACTGTTAAAAGTCAAATTAAGTTAGTTAATTTGAAATCATGTAGTCAATGATGTGGACAAAGAATATCTTTGAAGCATTTCTCTTATGTGCATGGGTAGGCCATCCATTATTATTATAAGGAAAAATAATTAATTTTAAGAGCATATAACTTATAGACTGACCTTATAGAAAAAAACAGATATTGTTCTCTTTTCGTCTGTACCTTAATGAATTAAAATATTTTTTGCATGTGAAGTACACTCCAACGTGTTTTGTTTTCCTTTCCTTTACAAGATTCTAAACTTGCGTTTATTGCAGAGCAGAGTCTTTAAAAGTGCATAAAGGAATCCTTGACAATGTGAGATTTAAAAAGTAAATAATATTACAGTGGAATTTGTCCTTTGAAAACCCACTAAAAAGAAAGGAACAAAAAAAGGGAAACTAATTAGAGAAAGAAATGAATACAAACAAAGAAGGAAATGGAAAAGAAAAGAAAGGGAAAGAAATAGAATGGCCAATAAATAAGTAAATCAATTCTGTCAAATTCAAATACAAATATAATGAATAAAAATAAAAAAGTAATTTGAAAAGAAAGGAAAGGGAAAGAAATAGAATTACCAATAAATAAGTAAATCCAATTCTATCAAATTCAGATACAAATATTTCTAATTAATTTTAAACATGTTAGTACAAAATAGTGAGAGAAAAAAAGGTTTAAGTATCGATTAAGGTAAATTTCAAGATTTTCAATCCCAACTCATTTTCCTCTATTATTATAGGTTGAATTTTGTTATTTTTAAAAACGGTTAAAGGTTTAGTTGGAAATTGTAACAAGCAAAAGCTCCTAATGTGACAAGTGGCTAATCATTAATTAGTAGTAGTTCTAAAGTGCTTGACATTCTGTCTGGCCCTTGATTATCCAGTTACTTTCTCCGTCTCAAATTATTTATCGTGATTAATAAAAATAATTATATCAAATTATTTATCATTTTAATAGTTCAATACACAATTTTTTTCTCCCCTTAGTAGAATTTAAATGACATATAAAAAGAATAAATATTTAATGAACAGTAATTATAACTTAGACATAAATAAAAATAAAATTAATCAAATATTCCTCCTAATTAATACCACAGCTTTTTTGATTTTTTGTTTTTGTTTTTATCGTAAGCATTGGGAATAAAGACAGTGATGCCACTTATATTCTTTCAGTATATATATCTTTTAATTGAGGAATTGTTATTGTTTTAAGCCCATTATTAAAATCAGGAATATTCAAGAGGTTGGGTTTCTATAAATATCTAAATTTCAATTATCTTGTTATAATCCCAAAATAAATTTACCCTCCAAATGTTAGCCAAAAAAGGAAAGCCCTTCATTCCCTCACTTTAGGAGTTCATATTTCACAGGTTCGATATCTTTAATTTCTCCTCTCTACACAATATATGTTTAAATTTTAATTGGCTGTGTTTTTTTGCCACTGACTGCTTTTTTTTTTTTTTTGACTTGTTTATATTAAAGAATTTGTTTTTTTGATAGTTGAAGAAGACCCTGTGAGAAAACAGTATTTTGTTGCTGATTCTTGATTGAAACTGTGTAAATTGTTGCTTTTGCTAATCAAGATTCAATTTTTTTGCTATGTTTGAGTGTTTTTCTACTTGTCTAGATTGGGGTTATTGAATTGTTGAAATTTTTAGCTGATTTTCTTGTGTGGGGTTCATAAAGGTTTGAACTTGCAGTTGTCATTAGATGCCAATGCACCTTCTTTGTATTCTCAAATGGTGTTACTGAAATTATGTTGGATGTAACTGTATCCTTGTGCATATCCTTAATTTATACAATGCCATGAATTTGTTTTAAGCCATGTATAACTACTTTAGCTACTTTGTAAAATGGCACCTTCCAGTTGCCTTTCTTAATGGAAACGTCTTACTTCAAAAAAAAAAAAAAAAAAAAAACTACTTTAGCTTCTATTTGTTTTTTTAAGAGTTTCTAGGTGGTTTTAAGTATTCATGCATTAGTAGTGAAGTAAGGATTTGATACTGAAGCTATGCAAAAGGATATTGTTCTTTTTTATGGTTAAAGAAGACCCTTTGAGTGTTTTGTTGCTGCTTTTTGATTGAAACTGTGTAAATTGTTGCTTTTGCTAATCAAGATTCAATTTTTTTGCAGTGTTTGAGTGTTTTTCTACTTGTATTGATTCAGATTCATGAATTCTTGAAATTTTTAGCTGATTTTCTTGAGTGGGGTTCATAAAGGTTTGAAGTTTCACTTGTTCTTTGTATTTAGGCATAATACATAAACAAGCCCTCAAACATAGCCTTAGCTGGCAAGTATGCCCTCCAATTTTGGGTGTGCACTAGTAGACACCTCAACTTGTCTCCACTTTGTCAGTTGAACACTCCAACTTACAAAATGATCATCTAGACTCCTCCAAAACTTATGTGTCACGTCAGCATTTGTGTTCACGTGTTCAACTTTGTACAAGTTGAGGTGCCTACTTGTGCACAGTTGGAGGGCATACTTGCCAGCTGAGGCCAAGTTTGAGGGCTTGTTTATGTATTATGCCTTGTTTTTAATGTGTAGTTCTTTAACAGAGCTGCATTTTCAATGGCGTAACTGAAATTATGTTGTATGCATTGTATCCTTGAGCCTTGTGTATATCCTTAATTTATATATTGTTCTCTGTAAATCCCATCAATTTGTTTGAATTCTGGCCATTTCTAACTACTTTAGCTTCTATTTATTTATTTATTTATTTATTTTTTAATATTTTCTAGGTGGTTTTAAGTATTCATGCATTAGTAGTGAAGTAAGGATTTGATACTGAAGCTATGCAAAAGGATAGTAATTCTGGTGCCCCAGGAACACCACGGCTACGTCGTCGAAGAGGATCAAATGAGGTGACTTCCCTTTTCTTTCAGTATTTTTTTGTGACTGGATCCATTTTATAATTACAGAACGGAGCGGTTTATAGAGAGTTAATGTGCCTTTTGACAGAAGTAGTCTATCCTCTGTTCCATTTTATATTACTTTATTGACTGAATAAAGCGTTAAGACGTTAACTTGATTTTTGTATTGTATTGTAGTAGTGAAAAAAAATATTTAAGTCATGGTTCAAAATTTGTTTGATAGAGAAAACATTACATTAACTTTTAAATTGAATAGTTAAATTTATTTCAATTCTTGAAATTTTGAAAGTGGTATAGACTATAGAATAAAATTATCTGCTGTCGAACAATTTAGACTGTCTCGAAAAGGAAAGAGTGTCATAAAAATTGGATAAAAAATACTAGGTTTTGGTTCGGAATCTTGTAGAGGCTATGGGTCTGAATTTCTTCTGAGGTTCCTTTTCTCCATCTTCCTGAAATTTCAGGTTCCTGGGGAGGTTGTCAAAGCAAATGGAGCTCATTTGCTTGTTGACGATAGGAGCAAATATAGGTCAATGTTGATCCGTCTATATTCAACTCTCTGGATGATTGGTGGTTTTGCTTTCATCATTTACATGGGACATCTTTATATATGGGCCATGATAGTAGTTATACAAATCTTTATGGCAAAGGAGTTGTTCAATCTACTAAGGAAAGCGCACGAAGACAAGCAACTTCCTGGTTTCAGGCTATTAAATTGGTGAGCAAAATTATTCTTGTATTTACTTAATTACTTTCCTGCTAAATTTTCTTTTGCCATTAGACTTCTTCTAAAGCCCATATGTTTTGTTCTATATATTTACTTCTCTTTAAGAAGGGGAGCCTTGAAGCAACGGTAAAGCTTCGTGTGACCTATAGGTCACGGGTTCAAGCCGTCGAAGCAGCCACTAATGCTTGCATTAGGGTAGGCTGTCCTGCATCACACCCTTTGGGCTACAACCCTTCCCTGGACCCTGCTAACGCGGGATGCTTTGTTCACCTGGCTGCCCTTTTTTATTTTTACTTCTCTTTAAGGCAATTTTTGTAGTGGTTGGCAGGTTGTGGTCAGAATACCTTTTGGTTCAGTTAATTTCTTCTAAGTTTTGATCCTAAAAAAATTCAAGTTCTTTAAATATCGAGGAACTTTGAGGATTCTATGTATTCTGTTTTTCACAATCTTTAGAATCTCAATATATTTCCTTTTGATTTTTTCAGCCTTTATTACATGAAATTCAAGCTATGCAAGTACTTTGAAACTTATTCTTTGGTTCAATTAAATATCTTCTAAGGTTTGATCCTAAAAAATTCAAGTTCCTTAAATATCTAGGAACTTTGATGATCCTGTGTACACTGTTTTACGCAATCTTGAGAATCTCAATATATTTCCTTTTGATTTGTTCAGACTTTATTACATGAAATTCAAGCTATGCAAGTACTTTGAACCTCTGAGTTAAGTTCTTCTCTGTGTAAGAATTTTCAGCATTTAACACTGCAAGAACTACTGTCATTTTTGAGACTTAGGTAATAGGTACTCTAGGTTGTGCTATTGGCTCTTTGGTGAACTGAGGATTACACAAACTGATCTGTTCAACCAATAATCTTCTTCATATGTGCTACTTGTTGAATTTCCAATGCCATTTCAAAATAAGACTTTCATTATAGTACTTCAAGTTCTTAATCCCAAGACTCCCGTTCTCCTGTTTCTGATAGCATTTCCCACTTGATGAGACATAAAGAACCGCTCTATATGTTTCAGTTCCAGTTTGCCAATTTTTTCTCCATCTTCTCGGGAACTCCATTCCATATATTGATCGATTTGTACCTTTGCCCTAAAGGTAATCCCAGATATATCGTGAGAAGAGAACCAGTGTTGTATTGTAGGATGCTAGGTAGTTGGCGAATGTTTGCAACCTGATTTACAAAGAACACTTTTTGAGAAGTTGATGTGAAGCCCGGCGAAGGCCATGAAATGTTCTGTTTCAACTTAATCATCCTATAATTTATCCTAGTAGACAGTGGCGGCAAAGGTGATTGAATTGAAACTAAAACACAAATTTCAGAATGGAGAAAGGAACTTATTCGCACCTAGAAGGGAATCATATGAGTTGACTGGGGAGGTATATAGGCAAAGTCTGTCAATTATTTAGAATAAAATATAGACAAAGTCTGTTGGTGGATGGAAAGGGAAGATTTTTTTCTCAACATATTATGGCTAACACCGCATATGCTTCTGTGAGTCTGTCAACTTGAAGGCACTAGAGAGTTGTGCAGAAAATGGAAGAAATAAGACAAGCTTTACAGGTACTGCTTACTCTAAAGCTTCAATAAGTTTGGTACATCCATTAGGATACTTGCAATTTAAGGTATGAGAAATGTGGTTATTGTCCTGAATGTTCCAACAAAATCCAGCTAAATCCAACAAAATCCATTTGGTTAACTAGGATTCAGTTCAACAAAGCAAAATGGATGGAGGTTTGGGGGTGAAAAATCTAAAGCTGCAGAATAAATGCTTGCTAATGAAATGGCTTTGGAGATATAATCAGGAAGACCAAGCATTGTGGAAACAGTGTTATCAAAAGCGAAAAGCGCAAAAAAGCTCTGAGATCAGGTGGGGCTTTAAGCGCAAAGCGCAAATAAAGCGTGGGCTTTCATGAAAAAAGGCGCAATGGTACAAAAATACAAATATACATATGTTTAGTCCAAGACTAATAATAATAAGCACGAATAACAAATATATGGACAAAGAATTCGTAAATACATTACGATAAAGTGAAATATCAATTATCTAGTGTCACCTCTTCAAGAGAGGCCCATTGGCAAGGTAAGGTGTGTCTTAGATCCTTGATGATGACACTGAAGCTCACATAAAGCGAGGCGAAGCGCTCAACATGTTTGAGCCTCGCTTTAGGGCTTAAGCGCTTTTGACAACACTGTGTGGAAAGAAGTGATTCAACATAAGTATGGCCAAGCTGAACAATGGTGTACAAATGAAGTGACAGATACCTATGGTGTGGGGGTATGGAGGACCATTAGAGCCTTCTGGTTGGCCTTGAAGACAAATGCTAAGTATAAAGTGGGCAGGGGTGACAAGATCCTTTTCTGGAAGGAGAATTGGAGTGGACAAGGGACTCTGCAAGTTCTGTTTCCTGGACTATTTTCTATATGCACCAATCCTGATGGCAGAATAGAGGAGATGTGGTCTCCTCAGGGATGAATTTAGTCTTCAGAAGATTGTTAAATGATTGGGAAATAACATGGGTAGCAGTAATGTTGACAACAATTTGTGGATTTACAGGAACTAATCTAGAACCAGACAAGATGATATGGAAACATCATAATGATGATCTGTTTTCTGTGAACAGAATGTATACCAAGGGATTGACTGAAATTGCAGGGAGAACACCAGGCCCATGGAAATCTATATGGAGGACTGTGGCACCAACAAAGGTGAAGTGCTTCACATGGTTGGTAGCTAGGAGGGCATGCCTGACTCATGAAGCATTACGGAAGAGAGGAATTTGCATTGCTTCAAGGTGTTCACTATGTAAGGAGGCCTTAGAGACAAACAATTATCTTTTCCTTCATTGTAGAGTAACAGCACAAGTCTGGGCATTATTCTTCAACTTGGCCAAGGTGAACTGGTCGATGCCAGAACACACTGCAGATCTTCTAAGTTGTTGGGTCAGAAGGGGAGGGAGCAAGAGTCAAAAGATATGTTGGAAAACAGTACCTGCTTGCATTTGGTGGAACATCTGGAAGGAAAGAAATGAAAGGATTTTTGAAGGCAAAGAATGTACATTACAGAAGATCAAGTGGAAGGTCATCACTTCTTTAGGTTTTTGGTGTAAAGAGCAAGATATAGAAGAGGAAGTTCAGCTAGTGAAGATCAAGTGGAAGGTCATCACTTCTTTAGGTTTTTGGTGTAAAGAGCAAGATATAGAAGAGGAAGTTCAGCTAGTGAACTTTTTAGGTTTGTTGTAATTACTTTCAGGAAGTGTAAATTTTTTGGAGGTGGCCAGCATACCCTTAATGCTGAGGAATACAGAGTTACCAGTTTCAAAATCCAGCTAACCTAAATTGGGTCTCTGTCGAGTTCCTTCACGAGTGATATATATATATCTGTACAATGTAGTTTGAGAAGCTTGGCAATTTTTTTTGCAAGATTGATACAATATCTTAGTGTTTACAGGTTCTCGTTTCTGTTTTAGCTTATTCTACTATTTTTTCCAGGCACTTTTTCTTAACAGCAATGCTGTATGTATATGGACGCATCCTAAGCCAGAGGCTTGTCAACACGGTTACTTCAGACAAATTTTTATACAAGCTTGTTAGCAAATTTATCAAGTATCACATGGTCACGTGTTATTTCTTGTATATTGCAGGTTCGTACTTTTATCATGTTCTTGATTTAATTGTTGCAACATTGACAATGACTTTTCCATTTTACAAAGTCCAAGACATATCAAATCACATATTGTTCAGTCTAGTGTTGTCCTGCTAATGTTTTCCTTCCTTATTTTTTCGTTATATGCATGATTGTGATACTTATTTTTTTTCCTTTCATTTGAAATCAGGTTTTATGTGGTTCATTCTGACACTGAAGAAGAGGAGGTACAAATATCAATTTGGCCAGTACGCTTGGACCCATATGATTCTGATTGTGGTGTTTACTCAGTCCTCTTTCACAGTAGCCAATATTTTCGAGGGAATTTTCTGGTAAGACAGCTTAAATATATTTCTTCCATTTTGAATAGATTTTCTATATCTTTTGTCTTTCACTTGTCGGGATTTTATGTTATTTTACTGCTGAAACTATTCTTTAGAGCCTCTAGTCCGCCCTCCACTTCTACTAATTGTGCCATTCTCTTTTTTGGCAAGTAATCATTGTGACCAACTTCAGGTTCTATTTTCTTTCCTTAACATGCATATGTCTTGTCGAAAGATAGAGGGCTTATTTTATGTTATTGGGAACTGCCACATAATACCGCATATTTTTTGGCCATTGTCTAGTTTGTGTTTCATTATTTCTTCCCTTTTTTTTTGCTTCGCTGAAGCTTGCGACAAAATTTAATAGGGATATGGAACTTCTTCTGCTTCTTTTTCGCCTTTTTTGGGATGCTAAGTTGAAATAATGCAAAATTATTTGATATGGATATAGTATTTCAAACAAAGGGCTACTATAATGCAGGTTCCTTCTTCCAGCATCGCTCATTGTCATCAATGACATAGCTGCTTATTTATTTGGATTCTTCTTTGGAAAAACTCCTTTGATCAAGTTGTCTCCGAAGAAAACTTGGGAGGGATTTATTGGAGCTTCAGTAACAACCATTATCTCCGCATTTCTGGTGAGTGGCTGTGTATTTTGGTAAAAGAAATTCATGGATTTGTCTCAAGTTTGGAGTTGATGACAGTGAACATTGGTCCTATTTGTATGTTATTATTGAGTAAACTATATCAATATATCTATTCTTACCTCAAAAAATAACTATCTAATACAACATGCTCCTGATTTCTCATGATCAAATTTTGTTCTGGTTTCTGCAAATATTTATCTATTCAACTGTTAGAATGTCAGGTTGTTTTAATGGTAGAGTTAGTGCTAACTGTTAATTAATATTGTTAAGTTAGTTTCATCGGCCAAATATAAGATGCGGAGTGTACCTCCCATAAAAGGGTGTCTTGTGTCTACTGTCATCAAATTCTCTACTTATTTTTCCCTCTTAATTTTATCACATGATATCTGGAGCCTATACAATGTTGGCAGAGACACAAGTAGCTTTCGCCTATCAGCAAATTGTGTATACTGTCGGTTCAGTCAGTCAGTTTTTTTTTTCTTTTTCTTTTCCTCTGTAACTTAATATTCTTGCCTCTTTTCAATAACTTAATATGCTGGTGATTAGTACCTTTGGAGAATTTTTCGGCAAGTTCACCTGCAATCAGAGGCGGACCCAGGATTTTAAGACGTCGGGGGCACTATTATCTTAACATAAACACCAACAAAAATTTTAATGACGACTGAGGGATAATACTGTGTCGGACCGGTCACTAATAGTGTAGCGGTGGCGAAAATACAAGTATATAGGTCAAATATGTGTAATAAATAAAATTTAACACAGTGAAGCAGATGAAAGAGATAGCTCAGTGGCTAAGGCTGTGCAACATGTGGTGATAGTGCAGGTTCGAATCTGGGCCAGCTCATTTAACGCTTATTGTTTTCCTAAAATAAGTTAAAAAAAATAATTAAAAGTGACATTCGGGTTCGATCGGGGTGACATTTAAGGGAAGCAGCAGTTGCAACCACCATGCCCCAAAGACATTTTCGTTTGTTAGAGTGCACAATTAAATATATACTAGTTTTTCAAAGTATATACACATATATATATACATAATTTTTTCCAAAGGGTGGGAGTGCACGTGCACTCCCACCATTACATGTAGGTCCGCCTCTGCCTGCAATCATGCAAACAACTATTTACTTTGTATGTTTGGAATAAGCTAACTCAATGTTGGCTTCCTCACCTTTATTTTGAGGGTCGTGTTAGTGTGAATGAGTTAAAATGTTAGATATAATGTTAGTATTTAGTTAGTCTCTCTTAAATTTAACATTTGAATTTTATGTCTAGTATTGTTGTCATCAATTATCTGCCTACTCTCCTCTTCCCTTCTCTTGTTTTTCTTGCACCTACTACATATTTGTCTTCAAAACAATGAATTTGAGAGGGGTGTATGCTTGTTTCAAATTCTGCTAATTACTTTTCGTTGCGTGCTAATGTGCAGCTTGCCAATATATTTGGTCGCTTCAAATGGCTAACATGCCCTAGGAAGGTAATATTTTAGGTTAATGTCTCTCCCAATTGGCTTGGGGATTTGCTCCTCTGTTTTGGAAAGCATAAATTCCATGTTGTTTAATGCAGGATTTATCAACTGGGTGGCTTGATTGTGATCCTGATCCACTGTTTAAACCAGATTATTTTACTGTCCCAGAGTGGTTTCCTGCATGGGTAAGTGAATTTCTGTCAAACATGGACATTTGCAGTTTTTCTCTTTTGCTCTGTCACTACTAGCATATTTTACTATTCTAGTGACTTTGGTAAAACCTTGTATCTTTTCAAATGATGGGCCGTCTCTTTCCCCCTTTCAACTATTGTTGGTTCTCAAGCTCTTTCCTTACTTCTTGGAGGATGGAGTGTCGGTTTAGGCAGAGTTCTCTTTCTCAAAGTATGTTGAAGCTAGTGTGAAATAACTAAATCCATGTAGATTAGATTTTATGGAATCCACCATCATAAAAATATTATTTGTGAAACTGTCTGTTGACTAGATTTTATGTGAACCAAATCGTGAATGATAATTTCCCCGATTAGCGATGAAAATTATTTTCCTATTTTTCAACTTCAAATTGGAATATTATTTTCAAATCAATATTTGTTTTACGATTTGGTTCATTATCTCAACTTCAACTTGAAATAGAGAATTTGAAGTTCGAAAACTGGTTTGAGAAGAGTATTGACACAATGGTTTCATTCACTAAACTTCAATGTTTTAACTTTAAATTTTTTTTCCAATTCATATCCACACACAAATACTCTTTTTCAACTTCAACCAAATATTGTCCAAACGTAAAATTTCTTAAATATCGAGTCTTGAAATAGTAGTACTTTTTCTTGGAGATGTGTTGAATAATACGGGTTCATGAGATACAACTGGAAATGGTTCTTTTGATTGTCCTAACATCCAGTGATTCACCCCCAACCCCCCACCAAAAAAAAAAAAAAAAAAAAAAAAAAAAAAAAAAAAGAAAAAAAAGAAATCAAGTTATTTTCCTCTTCTTCTTTATGCTTGTGTTGTTATTCAGCTTGGCCTAATAAACATCAGTAATTCTTAATCCTGCAGTTTCCTTGGAGAGAGATCTCTGTTTTGCCTGTGCAATGGCATGCCGTGTGGCTTGGCTTGTTTGCATCGATCATAGCGCCTTTTGGAGGCTTTTTTGCTAGTGGCTTTAAGAGGGCCTTCAAGATCAAGGTTCAATATTTATTCCGTCTTGTTTTATAGGTGCCTTAGTGGGATCATTAAAACTATGTTGCATTTATCAAGTTCTTTTTTTCCCCTTTCTCTGTGCTGTAGGATTTTGGTGATAGTATACCTGGACATGGTGGCATGACAGATAGAATGGATTGTCAGGTGAGCTAAATAATATATTGTTCTCTATACACATTATGTCGGACACAATTTATGGACTGCTATTTGGGGAAAGGTATGAAGTCTCTAGGGGTGGCAAAATAAGCCCATGAAAACAAGACCCTCCCTACCCGCTCAAGTTGACCCTCCCAATTATTAGCTCAGTTCATTTTAGCCCTACCCATTTTAGCTCATCTAAATATTGGGCTGATATAATAAGCTAAAAGCCAAAAATTGGGTATTACCAACTTATATTTACCCATAAAAACCTTATCAAAATGTTTTCAAAAAGACATTTTTTAATATTTGAGAATAGTTTTATTAAGTACTTAAAAAATTATGCACCCAAGGGTGTGGCCTAATATCAATGAAGTGAGCTGAGAACTATGAGGTCTCGGGTTCATATCTTAGAGAGACAAAAAACACTAGGTGATTTCTTCTTATTTGCCCTAGCCTTGGTGGACAGAGTTACCAAGTACCTGTTGTTGGCGCGGGGGCAGGTATCCAGCGGAATTAGTCGAGGTGGCGCAAGATGACCCGGACACCACGGTATTAAAAAAAAAAAAAAATTATAAAAAGAATAAACAAAGAATTATAAAAAATTAAACAAAGAAAAATTATGAAAAAAATAAACTTAGCCCATTTTGACCCGCCCAAATTCAGCCCAACCCGCCCATTTGACACCCCCTAGAAGTCTCATTGTCTTCTAAGTTTCTTTGACTTCACGGCTGCATGAAATTGGGCATCTAAGTTAATTCAAGAACATAATATTTGTGGTGGTTGGGGCGGGGGGGTGGGGGGTGGTTTGGAGGGGCAAAAAGAGGAGAGTTTAGGCCATAAAAAAGGGAAAGAAAATAAAAGATGCTGTATCCTGATGTTTGGATCGTACCTTGTTATATGATTAGTATTTCCTCAGAACGATCGATTTCTCCTACTCCTATTCTGGCCTGTTAGTAGTGCTTTTTACTAGTTATCTGAACTATCAGTTTGTGATATCTTCTTATGTGTATGTTCATGCAGATGGTGATGGCTGTTTTCGCATATATCTATCATCAGTCTTTTGTGGCGCCTCAGAACTTGTCAGTTGAGATGATCTTGGATCAGGTATGCGTCTCAAGTTACATAAAGTCCAGTAAATTTCTTGTTGAAGTATATCCATTGTAGCTGATATACTTACTCTATACGATGTAGATAATAATGAACCTGACCTTTGAGGAGCAGCAAGTTCTGTACTTGAAACTTGGGCAGATCATCCAGGACAAGATGTTTGGAGAATCTTGAGCACATCAGATAAGCTTGTATGATTATTATAGCTTTTAGATAATCATATCTTGTATATGTGTTTTTTTGCTTTTCTGAATCTTTTTTTTGTTAGCGTAGCTGCTGTCGACTTTTTGCACATTGTACAGTGCTGTCACCCTCCTCCTCCCCTCCCTCTCTGTTTTGTATTTTTTGTTTTTTCTCATTATATTCTTTAGTAGTTAAGTGCATCCCTACTGTATTGACAAATTATAAGCTATGAAACTGCAAAAGCTAGATAGTGTTATGACATATACTTGAGACTTGTAACTGATTGATTGAAAAGATGCATACAGTTCACAAGTTTTGCTTCTTTTAGCTTATGAGATTGGTTCATTTATTTACTTTCCAACATTTTTCTTATATAAAAGGAGACATGCCATTAATTCTGCACTTAGTAAATTTGCCGAAGCTATACAAAGTCTGATTTTCCCTCGTGTTGTATGTTGCGAAGAAATTTCATTTGTTAATTAAGTTATTACTTATCACCTTTATGCAATCAACTTTGTACATATATATAAGGCCTAATACATAATTTACCCCTGCTGAGCTTGTAGCCAAAAATCACCCTTCTTTACTTACAACCTTTTATGCATCAAATATTTCACGAAGTGTCTAATATACGTCACTTTGGTGTTTGACTTCTTTTTTATTATATGTCACGCACCAATGGAGTCGTGGGGCGTGTCCTTAACTTAAAAACAAGGGAACACTTTAAATTACAAACCATTTTAGTTGACTAGTGCTCTTGGTGAACTTTTTGGGTTCATTTGATATATTCAAAGAATGGAATATATAAGGAATCGAACATTTCAACTTTGGATACCTCTACGTTACTCTGCTTGTATTAATAATAAAATAACAAAAGTAAGTCTTCTTCCTCTTTTGGTTCTAAAGATAAAACTCGTCAATCCTCCTTTATATTGTCAAGCGATGAACCTTTGATCAATCAGGTCTAAAATGGGATAAAGTTTGTAACCCGTTGGACCAGCAAAAGTTTTTGAAGCCTTCTCTTTAAAGTTGGATTTCAAGTAATTATATGTCAAATTTTGAAGAATCATTATTAAATGATTCGTTCACTTTTTATATTTTTTAATCAACTGACTATCGTTAAACACGAATCAGTTTTTTTGTAGAAACTGAAGTCGTGCAGGCATCGCAAGATGCGAAACTATAAACTTATGACTTGCGAAAAATTTATTTGTTATGAGGGGTAAAATCAAAGATCAACGCAAAATAGAGACAAAAGTGCAAATGACACAGAGCGATCACCTTTGTACGTAATATTTTTACTTGGTGTAGCTTCTTCTAAGCGAAAAATTTATTTGTTATGAGGGGTAAAATCAAAGATCAATATATTTTTCACAAAATAGAGACAAATTTCGTCATATGTATCAAGACACCGAAGTAGTTATTGGGCGTGTTCATGACCATTATTTTTTTTTCTTCATATTTTTCTAGCTTCTTCTCTTTGTATTTGAGTTTATTTTTCATCAAATACGCTCATTTTGTATCTCATAATATATCCAAATGTGTATGAGCATGAGATGAGTGTATTTAGCTATGCTCAAATACATATGAGATGAGTGTATTTGGCCAAGTATATGAGATAAGTTTTTGTAGACGAATTGTTTTGGCAAATGTCTACGTATAGTAAGTTTATATCGATTTTGAAGGTCCAAATATCAAAGTTGCGGATTAAAAGATTAAAAACCAACTCATTTGAAGGACAAAAATAAAGACCAATTCATTTGAAGGACAAACCATGCAATTACTTGCAATAGTTTTAAGTCTACTCGCAAAGATCGTTGACTAATTTGGGCCTTTTTTCAAATCAATATTTCAAGCAATAGAAAACCATAAATCCTTGGTTCCGCCTGTAGTATAACTTCACCTTTCCTCATTTACCGAATCACATCCGAATACCCGACCCGACCCGACCCGAAAAAAATCAAACTTTCCGATGTCATCTCCACCACCGGACACCGTCACAACCACCGCCGTCACCGTCAAACCATGGCCGTCATTCATCGATACCGCCGCCCTAAGCATCCCAATCTCATTCTCCGATGCAACTTATCGTATCAACAAAAACCTCCGTTACTTCGCCGGTAATTACGCACTAATCACCCTCATAATCCTCTTAATCTCCTTAATTACCCGTCCAATTTCACTCGTGTTATTCCTAATCATCTTTACCGGTTGGATTTACCTCTACTTCTCACGTAATAACGAGCCGTTGGAGCTGTTTGGTTACGATATTGATGATAAGTTCGTGTTAGGGTTTTTGAGTTTGGTTACGTTTGTTGCGTTGTTCGTTGCTAAGATTTGGATGAATATTGTTGTTTCGATTGGATTTGGAGTTGTGATTTTGTGTGTTCATGGTGCACTTAGGGCTCCTGAAGATCAAGAGGATTCGCCTTATGGTTCGTTGTTATCGGATAGTCCACGAGGGGATTATACTATTGTTTGAATTTTCATGATTGATGTAGGTAATCTTAACTTCATTTGAGTTGGTTAATGTAACTAGTATTGTTGAATTGATGAAATTGGATTTGGTGAAATCTTCGAAATGGAGAGATTTGAAAATGTGAAAAATTGCGGATTTTATCTTCTTTGATGTAGTTGAATTTCGTAGATAATGGTTGGAAATAGACCTGAACTATCACTTTTTCGCGAGTTTCAGACCCCTAGCTATCACCATATCTATGTATTACAATACACCTCAACTATTAGTTGTTCCTTTTTCCGACCTGAACGTTGGTGATAGTTCAGGTAGGAAAAGGGAATAACTGATAGTTGAGATGTGTTTTAATACATAGATAATGATAGTTTAGGTAGGAAAAGGGAACAATTTATGTGCTAGAGATGAATGGTGAAATTTAGTTTGGATGTGAAGTGATAGCTGCATTGCCATTAATGATTTGAGATGGTGAATACTAGACCAACCATACTTTGCATTACTTGTGTAGTTTTGTGTCCTTCGATTTCCATTACTATCTGATGTTTCTTGTATTTCGATTATCGTATAATTTTGTTGTAATAACTGTTCTTTTTCCGAACTGCTTTCATTTTGCTTGCCTTGAGCCAAGGGTCTATCAGAAACAACTCCTATACCTCCCACGGTAGGGGTAAGGTTGCGTGCACTCTACCCTCCCCAGATCCCACTTGTGGGATTGCACTGGGAATGTTGTTGTTGATCTTGAATACTAGACCAAGAGGGAATTATACTATTGTTTGAATTTCAAGGTTTATTTAGGTTCTTTTTTTCATTAGTATATGGTTGAGTTTGACGAAAATTTTGAGTTGGTTAGTATAATTAGTATTGTTTAACTGGTGAAATTGGTTGTTGGAACTTTCGGATGCGGAGAGTTGAATCGATGAAAAGATTGAGGCTTTTCATCTTTCGTTGACGGAGTTGGATTCTCTATTGGGAAAGAGAATGGTGATGTTTCTCATAGTTTGCATAGTGATTGTTTTGTGCTAGAGATATGTTGCAAACCTAAAACCAATAAATGAAGATGATCCATCCGTAATTAGATAAGGAACTTCAAAGAGTTAAACCTTCAACTTCAAAGTGGATTTGTTGTGCTAAGAGTGCGTCATGACACGTGACCACCTGCCTGGTTGGGGCGGCTCCGCTGTTGTGGGTAAATGGGAAGGGTCAAATGTTTTCATGTGCTTGGTCCAATAAAAAATTGTGCGTGCATGTGAGGAGGTGTATTGCAGACCAAAATAAATAAAGTGTCTTTCTATCTAGTAGTTTAAGCTTTAGATGAGGTAGTTAACATAATTTAACAAGACCAACAGTGAGATAGAGTTAGTTAGATCTGAAGTTGTAGTTGCATTACCTGTGAAAACTGCTTCCATGGTTTTTCTGGTGCACGACATGGATGTGAATGATTATTTAGTTGTCAAAGCTTGGTTGACTATCAGTTTTAGGGTTTGTTTACTTGGAGTAAGATGGAATTGTAGGATTGGTTTCCAGTTCTAGGTAACTTTGACTGTAACATCTTGTCTTTAATCTATACTACGTTTCATTGGTTCTATTAGCTTGGTCTGCTCATGTTTTTTTCTTTGGCCTATTGTTGGTAATGGGTTATTTATAGGTGGATATTTGTCTGTACTGATAAACAAAAAATAGGAGGATATCTGTTTCAATATAAAAAACATAATTTTTGTTTATCATCAAAAGTAGAGGATATATATTTCAATAGTATGCTAGTTTGTGATTCTTCTTTTTCACATTTCCCAAATTGTTACTAAAGAAATGAGTAAGTATCTAGACTATCTTGTGTTTAGAGGGACTGCAAGAACAGAAGATGAAGACACTGGAAATCTTAATTTTGCTTTTCTCTTGTTTAGAAAACAGTACACATGCGATGTGTTCTGCTTGGGATCCGTTCTGCTGTTGCCTGTTCTTTTGGTAGCTCTGTTCTTATAGCGCCAACATGTGGGCTGTTTTAAGTTTAGCTGAGAACATCAAGGATTATAGCTTTTAGCATGGGTTGGAATAGAAACTGGCATTCTGTTTGCCTTTTAGGTCCAAATTCCTTTTTTCCATCCTATCTGCATTTATTTCTGGCCTGGTTAGGAGCCTCAAAACTGTAGCCCTTAGCATGAGTTGAACAGAAACCAGCAATTCCATTTGCCGTCTTGGTTTAAATTTTCGTTCTGCAGCTCTTTCCTTCCCCCCTTTGTATATGTGAAGGAGCTGAAGTTAAATGGTGACCTGCTGGAAGCATTTCTTGATTGGGAGAGGGAGGCTAAATTTGTTCATTGAGTTTAGTCAGGCACATAAATGGTGCACCTAGGCAATCGACAACTCCCCAAGGCTCTCGTTGTGCCTCATGGACAAGGCACAGGTCCTGCTGTCCTCAAGTATATTTAGTGTTAATATATAGTTAGCTTTTATTCCTAGAATAGCCCTATTCAATCTACCTCAAATCAGAACGCCTGGAGCCCAAATATCCCTCTCTTTTTGTTGATCCATCTTCACTACCTTCGTTGAGAAGGTAATACTTATACAAAAATTGTCTGGTATAAGACTACATTGTCCTATTCTGATCTCTTGCATCCTCAATCTTACAAAAGGTTGTTTCTTTGTTGCCTGCTGATAACTGTCTTTATTTGTAGCTTGTTCTCGTTAAAAGTTTCCCAGGTTCAATATGAACGGTTCCGCTCTGGATTGGTTCTTCCAGTTTTTTTTTTTCCTGATGGATAGATAAGGAACTTTTTGAACTCATCAAGATGCAAATACCTCTCAACTTGATCCTACTTTATTAGCCTAATATGCTGTGTCACCATGATTTTCATTTTTGAATAAAGAGCAAACTTAAGTAACGGAAAAACCAAGTCTATTTTGCTAAATTATACTAGACTAGATGTTATATTAGTTGCTAAATTATAGATACTTGGTATACTTCGTCTGAATACAGGATATGAGCAAATAGTGAGAACTGCTGACTTGCATACAACATACAAATATGGTTAAGAAATTGAGAACATACTTGAGAACTTTGAATGTCAATAGCAGAAAACTTGCACAATTATCCCAAAGTTGTTTGAGAGATAAAATTCTATTCCCTCTCGATATTCCTGCAGTAAATATTTTAAACTCAAATACTCAAATGGGATAGGTACGATTAATCTGAGACAACAATGGTACCCGTAGATTACAGGTTAACATATTACTAAGAAATAAAGGGCCTCATCGAGTTTGCACGACTTCAGAATCCAAAATCTTCACATAGAAATATCTTATTTATCCATCGCTGCTGCTTGTCAAATTTGATTTACAAAGATACTGTCTAAATTTTCTATAACATCGTCTGGTGCACATTTATCAGCTGAAGATTTTGATACATCTGAAGTATGAAACTTTCATATATAAACTGTTCTGAAGCAGTTAGTGGATAACTTAGGAAAAAAACAGCTGCTAGTAGTTAATAGTGGCAATATCTCCTATTCAAAAGCAATTTCATTGTCGTTGTTGCAACGATTTCAGTTGTTGCTATCTTCTCTAGACTTTTTGGCAACGTCAAGTGGTGTAAAAATATCCATACAATTAAGTCATTTATCAAGTAATCACAGGTAAATCATGAATTGAAAATCTGATAAAAATTGTAAGTTAATTACCGTCACAAGTTAAAAAAATTCATTGCTAGTTAAAACTAATCTTTACATAGTCAGCTATAAAGAAATGTTGAAATAAGTAAATTAGCGGTAGGAAGATAACCAAAAAAAAAAAAAAGGAGAAGAAAACAAAAATAAAACGAAAACAGAATGGCTTCGCCATCAAGCCAATAAAGTTCCAGTAAACCTTATTAAATGACCAAAGTGTGACAAAGGAACGTGGAGTCAGAGTGAGACAAAAGTTTATTAAATTAATATATATAACTCCTTTTAAGTATAAGAATACGTGCACTTTTTATTCAATCGAGCATTCAAATTTTTACGTGACGCAGTTTGATTAGGCACTGAGTTTAATAAAGGAAGAAAGACTTTTAAAACTTGTGGTCTAAAACAAGCTATAAATATTTATGTGATTGTAAATCATTTCAGGATAAAATGAGAAGTTTCAAGTTAAACTATTTTTAAACATAGAAATGTATCGTTAACTTTTTAAACAAGCCCGAAAAGAAAAGTGTATCACATAAATTAGGATAGAAGGAGTAATAAATATCTAACATTATATCAAAACATATTAATTATTTTTCTTACAAGTTAATATTCCCACTGCAACTATTAATTATATCTCTTAACACTTGAATTATGCTGCTCCTAGCTCTTCAATTTCAGTTTCTCTACTCCAAAACCATATAAGTTAAAGAACCACCCCGCAATTAATCTCTCTGCGGCCACTCTCCTAATAGAAGGTTAGCTTTCTTCTTAGGTTTCCTCTCTTGTTTGGATGATTGTTACATATTGTTTCTTAATGTATCATATAATATTGTATTGTATTGTATTTTTTTCTAATGAAGACGATATTTGAATAGATCGTATCGTTTTCATCATTTCATAATGTCACAAACCAAACAATTTGAAGAATAAGCTTATAACATCACAAAGGAAAGTAGAGTATGAGGTAAGAGTAATTATTAAAAATAGATTCAACTAAATTTCTTTTTATGTTCACAAGAAAAATTATGTCAATACTCAAGACTTGGTGATTTTCATACTCCCCGTGTCCCAATTTATGTGAGATACGTAGCCACTGGAAAGTTGTACTAAGAAAGTTGGAACGTTACAAAATAGTTGCCAAAACTTATGTGAGATAGGTAACCACTTGAAAGTTGTACTAAGAAAGTTGAAATGTTACAAAATAGTTTCCAAAACTTATGTGAGATACGTAACCACCTGAAAGTTGTACTAAGAAAGTTGAAAATTACCAAAATAGTTTCCAGTTGTACTAAGAAAGTTGAAATGTTACAAAATAGTTTCCAAAACTTATGTGAGAGACGTAACCACTTGAACGGTGTACTAAGAAAGTTGAAACGTTACTAAATAGTTTCCAAAACTACCGTCTCTGGTTTATCATCTCTCCTAAGGGTAAGAAAGTTTTACTAAGAAAGTTGAAAATTACCAAATAGTTTCCAAAACTTATGTGAAATACGTAACCACTTGAAAGTTGTACTAAGAAAATTGAAACATTACAAAATAGTTTCCAAAACTTATGTGAGAGACGTAACCACTTGAAGGTTGTACTAAGAAAGTTGAAACGTTACTAAATAGTTTCCAAAACTACCGTCTCTAGTTTATCGTCTTTCCTAAGGGTAAAAAGAACTTGAAAAAAGAAAATTCCCTTCCAAATATTTTCTCCACTATTTGATTCTATTCTTTTGAATTTTGATATATCCTAGATCCAGTGGATTATTAAAAATTTGACTTCCTTGCTATCTAATTCTAACGGGAGCAATCAATGCTAACTTAATTAGTTATACTTACATCCAACTGCAGTAAAGAGACCAAGCTAATTTGACCTGGAGAACGTTCTGACTGGTGAAAGAACTACTCGTGCGATGGCTTCCACCCAACGTAATCATCCATCAATTGATGAGGAAGTAGTTGGTTTAGAGGATGATGCTAAAAGGATAATTCAACAATTGACCAGAAGAACAAAGGAACTAGACATTGTCACAATTATTGGAGTGCTTGGTCTAGATATTCATCATCCATTTGCTACTAGTTCAAGGAGAAAACAAGCTTCATCGTGCCGTTATTTATAGTAGCAAAGCTAACGAAACCAAAGAGTCACGTGACTTGCACGTGTTTGCGCCTAATCTTCGTCTTTAATTAAATCACAAGAGAACAAAATATAAGAAGGTTACACAATATGGGCGGTGTTATATACTCGATAAAATAATCTAAGTCTACCAAAATTGAATCAGACATCATGGTTAAATAAAAAAGTTATAACTGAAAAAAACTGCAAATAAGCAAGTGTAAAAATATGTGACTTGCACGATGAAATTCATGTTTATCATCATAACAGATTGGATATGTTCACCATAAAACATTAAATTATTGTTTAATTAAACCATAAGAGAATAACATACTATAAGAAGGGTAAACAACATGGGCGGTGTTATTTATAAAATAGTATAAGTGCGCAAAAACTGAATCAGATATCATAATATAAAAAAAGGAATAATTAAAAGACAAAAAACTCCAAAAAGACAATTGCAAAATACATATCTTGGAAAGAGGAGATGTCTAGATATGATCAGGTTCCGAAGTGGCTTAGTGCTAGCCCTAAGAAAGTTAATACGGCTATTGCCAATTTAGCAAAAAAAATCCTCAAAGAATGTCTTATTCAGTAGTGGTGTTGGCGTGGACTCTAGTGGATTAGCTCTTGAATCTAAGAAAAAAGAGGCGGCCCAAAAAAAATTCCTCCATACACGGAATTGGATAGGAAGTGCGCAAAAATTGAGTCAGGCATCACTATTATAAAAAAGAAGAAGAAGAGAATAAATGAAGAAAAACTTCAAAAACATAAAGGCAACCCGTGACTTGCAAGAACATATTCATAAATCGTAATGGATTGAGTATGTACTTTTTCAACTCAAAGCACGTGCTGCACACATAAATTCTCGTCTTTATTTAAACCATCGAAGAACAAAATATAAGAAGGCTAAATAACATTGGCAGTGTTACCTGGTAAAATAGACAAAAACTAATTAGGCATCATTGTTATAAAAAAAAATAACTTATAAAAAATCCCAAAAAGACAAAGGAAAAACACGTGACTTGCACGATGAGATTTATGTTCATAAATCGAAACAGCTTGAGTATATACTTTTTTACCTTGAAACACGATTTGTGCGTCTAAATTCTCGTCCTTAATTAAACCATATTTACACAAAATTGAGTGAAGACAACAGAGAGTTCTCTGAAGCAAGTTCTGAGAAGAGAAAGGGATATTCAGCTCACAAAGAGTGTTGGCTAGACGTCCCAAAAATTTTGGGGTCCCAAAATTACTATTTCTCTATGTATAGTGTACAATTTATATAATTAGTTCTTCTCATTGATAAATTTGTTTCTTTGTTTTCACATTAATACTTAATAACTTAATTTCTTCCTCTCACTAATTAGTAGAACCTAACTAATTTTCTGCCAATCTTATTTTACGTTTTTGTTGAATTTTTCTCTCTACTCATTAGTTAGTCACTTAACTATATCTAATAATCCAGCTTATCATTTGTTTTTTCTCCACATAAATTAGATGTCTTTTGACTCTCTCATTTCAGTTGTGTTGCAATAAGCACGCAAGTGTCACAACAAACAAACATTTCATTAACTCATTCAGTTTTTTGTACTTTATAAAACCAACTTTTCATTTTTTTTTTTCATTCCTCATATAACTTGCCTATGTTGTCAATGATGCTCATTATAAGGTCTTTCATTAAGATTTTGTTTTAGCCTTCTGATGCTATTGAGCCGCTCTGCCCGTGATGAAGGTGAAATTGGGGAATTCGAAGATGATGAATTTAGTGGTGCATTTGGCATTAACACTAGTTAATAAAGACCAGTCAAAAGAAAATGGTCCATGTTTTGCTGATAGATATGAGTACCAACAATGAGATTCATATTCATAAATCATAATAGATTCGGTATGTACTTTTTCACCTTAAAGCACCTATTTTGTACCTAAATCATTGTTTAGTTAAATCATAAGAGAATAAAATATAAGAAGGGTAAACAACATGGACGGTGTTACTCGGAAAGTAGTCGAAGTGCACAAAAATTGAATCAGACATCACTGTTAAAAAAAATAAAAATAAAGAGGAAGGCAAAACACATGACTTGCACGAACAAGATTTATGTTCATAAACCGTCACGGACTGAGTATGTACTTTTTCAGCTCAAAACATGTGTAAATCCTCGTCTTTAATTAAATCATTGGAGAACAAAATATAAGAAGGCTAACACAGGGGCAGCGTTACTAAGTAAAATAGTCAAAAGCTAATTAGGCATCACTATTATAAAAAAGGAATAGCTGAAAAAAAGACTCCCAAATAGTCAAAGGCGAAACACGTGAATTGCATGATGAGATTCATGCATGTTCATAAAACGAACCAGATTCAGTATATACTTTTTTAGAAATTTCACATGGCGTAGATAACATCTAAGAAGTATTTACCTACAATAACTATACTTTAATTTAATTACCTACCGTAGCTATGCTATGAATCTAATTATCTACCTTAGCTAATCACCACACATTTATTGTATCTTCCTTTTTTCCCTGAGCTCTGCAACAATTCTTTTAGTCAAAAACGAAATTGACACCCACTACAATTGCTAATCCCCCATCTCCAAATCTGCGCTTACTGGAAAAAAAATCTTACAATTTTTTGATCTCTGTTGTAAAGGCACATTACATAGAAACAAAGCGAAGAAAATGTAAGATTTTTTTGAGTTGTTAGAAGCGTCCAAATAATAGGGCTTTCTGTAAGTTTCTCATACTTTTTTTTACCTTAAAGCACGAGTTATGCGGCAAAATTCTCGTCTTTAATTAAACCATAAGAGAGCAAAATATAAAAAGTGTAAGCAACATGGACAATGTTACTCGGTAAAATGGTTGAAGTGCGCAAAAACTGAATTAGACATCACTATTATGAAAACAGATTAACTGAAAGAAACTTCAAAAAGGCAAAGGAAAAACACGTAACTTGCACGATGAGGTTCAAGTTCATCTGAAAGCACATTTGATCGATCTGATAGTAGGATCGTGCCACCCCATCACCATTAAAATGTTTCCACTTTTGCTAGTTGTGGAGGGATGGCATCCTACCGTTATGGGAAGAAATTTGGTGTTAATTTAAAGAAGAATACTATTCTGAGGGGAAGCTTTAAAATTTCTCATGCATGTCTCGTGATTTTTAAAATTAATATGACATGAATTTTGTTGTTGACTAAGTACAAGAGTAGTTTAAACTCGTCTGAGGTAGTATAAAGAAAAATTAAAAAAGTATTCCGGAGTATTTAAAAGGATATTTTGTAAATCATAACCGATAGGTATATACTTTTTCACCTTAAAGCACGTGCTCTGTGCCGAAATTCTAGTCTTTAATTAAATCATAAGAGAACAACATATAAAAATAAAAACAACATAAGTTACATTACTCGATAGAACAATCAAAGTGCTCCACAATTATATATATATTTTTAAAGAATACTCCAAAAAAATCAAAGGTGAAAGTTCAGAGTCAAAGTGCATGCTTAAATGTTATTCGAACAATCCAAAATCTGCTGTAAAAATAGAATTTAGGTCGAGGCGTGCCAAGAACACTGTTATTAAGGATATTTCGGCCACACGGTGAATAATATTATTAAGAGTATCCCTCAGGATTCAACAAGCTTTTAGCTTCAAAAAAGAAAATCCAACGATTAAAGGAGCAGTTCTCTTTGTGTTCAAATAACATATAGATTTCAAAAAAGAAAATCCAGCTTGTGAGATATGGGGAAAGAAGAGAACATATAGTCAACGTTTTCTTTGTGTTCAACAAAGTCGTGTGCATATAGGTGTTTCTCCAACTGCTAGTTTGACCAATATTAAATGTAAGATAAAATAATTTACTAAATAATAAGTAAATGTAAAGATTAAATTAGAAAAAGACTTTTATAAACCAATAATGATGGACGTTCCCTTTTGAGATAATACTATTTTTCCCAACAAAATTATCCTCAATATTAAAAGACCGAGTAAGATTCATCCTCCCGACATTTATAGTTGCAAAATCAAAGATCACGTGATTTGCGATATGAGATTTGCAAAACCAACAATCACGTGACTTGCACGATGAAAATCATGTTCTTGAAAGTACATTTAACTAATCTGAGTTGTACCACCCTTTTACCATCAAAATATATCTTTTGCGGGTGGTGAAAAGATAGCATAAATTTACTGCCACATTTAGTAATTTTGGGTTGACTTAAAGATTAATGATAGTATATATTTTGGGGAAGCTTTGAAATTTTATGTGACTGATGTGTGAGAGTAGTTCACTTCTAAGAATATCTGTGATGCGTATTATCTTTTTTATAATTTGCGCCTTCAGCTAACACTTGCTTTTATCAATCACGGAAGAAATACACAGAAGGGCAGAAGTGGACGAAAGCCAAAACACCTTCTACCAAAAATAGAGTCCTGCAGCAAGCACACTACAGAGGAATACACAACCCTATGGACAAATTATATACAACAAAAAAACATCTCTAAAAAAAAATTCTTTCTGTGCTTGTGTCGAATTGAAGCTAACTGAGCCTTATTAAGAAATGTAGGGGCCTTTGGCTTTTCTTGGCAGATATTGTGATATGTATTGTTTGATATTAAAACTGAGGGTGTAATAGACGAATTGGAAGAAGAAACCTCTTCCATGGACACTTTAGATGAGATCATAAGGAAGTTCTCAAATAAGTTAAGAACCCAAAGTTCCTCTTCCTCCTATAAGCCAGATGATTTGCCGAAAAACCAAAATGAACCGCGTGTGAAAGAGGTAAGAAAAGAGTAGTTTAAGTTATGTAGATATATTTCAGGAATGTTTTCCAATTTTTGTGATTCTAACCAATTATGACACACACAAAATAGTGGCGGACATGGAAATTCGTGATTGGTCTATGTACGTAATAATTCTATTATAATTTCTTTATTTGACGTTGTTAGCAAGCTAATTAAAAATAATTATCTCATGACTCGATTATCAGAAATTTGATTTTTTTTTTTTAACTTAAAAGGATATTTATAAATTGTAACGGTAGATGATGGTATATGCACTTTTCATCTTTAGACACACATAAATTCTGGAAATTAATTAAATTACAAGAGGACAAAATATTAGAAGGGTAAATCACAAGAGTAGAGTTATTCGATACATATGATGACGACATCAGTGGTGGAGCCACACTATGCCGAGGGTATTCATCCGAACCCCCTCGGCGGAAAAAAAGCACTGTTTTTATAAGGTTAAAATTATTTTTTATGTATATGTATTAAATGTTGAACCCCCTTAGGCTTCTTCGTATGTTTACTTTTTTATATTTTGAACCCCTCGGCGGAAATCCTGGCTCCGCCACTGGATGAAACGTGGCAAAAAATATTCATTGATATAGTCAAGTTATAAGCAAGTTAATACAGACAAACTGATTAACCTTAAAAAAATATCGGAAAAGATATACATAAAAATCTATAAAATACATACGTTCTGCTGAAGCTGTTGGTAGCACTACTTTTGTCCATATTGTTATTAATTTCTAAATCAAAATCCTCTTCACATATTCTTTGAACAATCCAAAATCGTCCTTAATGTTTTTACAAGAGAGCAAGATTCATCCTTCTATTATTCCTAGTTGCAAAACCAAAGAACCACATGCCTTGCACTGTGAGATTTGCAAAATTAGAAAATCACGTGACTTGAACGATTAAATTCATATTTTTGAAAGTATATTTAACTGATTTGAGTTGTACCACTCCTTTACCATTTTTTTTTTTTTTTTTGGCTGGTGGTGAAAAGGTAGCACAATTTTACTTGCAGATTGAGTAATTTTGAATTGACTTAAACAAAAATAATATTTAGGAGAAGTTTTGAAATTTTAGGTTTACGTGACGGGTGCGAGAATGGTTCACTTATCTGGCCAATTATGACACGTATGCCACAAAATAGTACTGACATAGAAATTTGTGATTGGTTGATATACGCAATAATACTATTATTTATTTTTAATTTCACATTGTTAGCAAGGTAATTTAAAAATAATTATCTCATGACTTGATGATCACAATCTTCCATGACCGAAAAAAAGAAAAAAAAGAATCACTATCTTCAAAAAAATTTACTTAAAGGATATTTTATAAATTGTAACGGTTGATAATGGTATATGAATCTTTCATCTTTAAATACCACATAAATTCTTGTATTTAATTAAATTACAAGAGAGAATAAAATATAAGAAGGGAAAATCACATGAGTAGAGTTATTCGATATATATATATATATATGACAATGAGCGGCAGCAAACAATATTTATCAAAATAGTCAAGTTACAAGCAAGCTAACACAAACAAACTAATTTACCATAAACAAATATGAGAAAAGTTATAGATTAATAAAACTCATAGAATACAAAGGTTCTTCTGACGCTGTTGGTAACACTACTTTTGTCCATATTGTTATATAAAACTCAAACCCTCTTCACATATCATTCGAACAATTCATAATCGTCCTTGATGTTCTTAAAAATGAGCAAGATTCATCCTTCTGTTATTCATAGCTGCAAAACCAAAAGAACTGCATGACCGAGAGATTTTCAAAACTAGAAAATCACGTGACTTGTTGATGAAATTCATATATTTGAAAGTATATTTAACTTATCCGAGCTGTGCCATTCCTTTACCACCAAAATATAATTTTTTTGTTGCTGGTAGTGAAAAATTACACAAATTTACTAGCAGATTTAGTAATTTTGGGTTGACGTTATTACAGACGCATCTGAATAGCCTTTCTTTCTAGATGTCTTCTAGTGGCCTTTGATCCATTGTAGTGTTTTGTTCCTTTTGTAACTGTTGTCTTTTATGCTTGCTTTGAGATAGCTAGCTCTGTTGGCCTAGCTATGATTTTGTAATATTGCACTTTTTGTTTCTACACTTTTGGTGATTCATGGAAAGTCCAATTACACAAAAAAAGGAATGATATTTAAGGAAATTTTTGAAATTTAATTTCACCTGCAAGTCACGTGACTGAAGTGTGCGAATGGTTCACTTCTAAGACTATATTTGTGATGTTTATTGTTTATACGGATATCTTAAAGGTGTAATTTAAGTGGTGCCAAACCTCTTTGCGAAAAACATAATCAAAACCCTAATTTGACATTTCAATAAGTTAGGGAAAAGTTTATTGCCGAACCTCTTTGCGAGGAGAATCAATCGGCCGACATTATCTTCCATACAGAAGCTCACATTAGACAAATTTGAAGCATATCAAATTTAGAGAATTTGAAACCGTATTTTGCCAGATGAATCTCGCGAAATCACACAGATAAATTACGTTAAAACAACGAAAATATAAATAAATTAGTCATATAAATTCGTAATGTAGAAAGAAAATGGGAGATTAGATGGAGAAAGAAAGCTTGCCTTTTGAGGAGAGAGAAAGTGAACCCTAAATCGCAAAAAATGGCGCTAAATTACCAGAAAGATGAACTACATTTGTTTTTAAAAGGAATTGTTAGGGACTAGGGAGTCAGGGTTTGAAGTGCGTGGGGTGGAAGGAGAGAGAGAGCGGGGAGAGTGAAAGTGAAAAAGAGTGAGAGGAGGAGTGAAATAAAACATAGTGCTAAATTAATTTCAAAAATGAATTTTTAAAAATTAATTGTTCATTTCCGACTACAACAGTCGTAAAATAAGTTTTTATATTTTTTTATTTTAGTCAGTAAATTCAGTCTATTTTCAACTTAAAAATCTAGTCAAGAATTTTGTGCATTCCGACTATTGCAGTCAGAACTTTAAAAATTATTTTTGTTACAATTCCGATTACTGTTGTCGAAAAACTGGTTAAAATTTTTATTGACATTTTTTCCAGCTAAAGTAGTCGGAAACGTTAATTCCCAAAATTTTCCGCCAAATTTAACGACCACTAATATCGCAACTGTAGTAGGATAATTTTTTTTTTTTTTTAAAAAAAAAATCACCAATTGTAATTTTCCGACTATTGCAGTCAGAAAAGTAGTCGGAATTGCGACTGAAAATTTGTAGTCGGAAATTAGCAAATTTCTAGTAGTGGTGTATATATACTTGATGGATGTTTTTAATATTTGTTATTCTAGCCAATAATTATGACACGTATGACAACAAAATAGTGCTGACATGAAAATTTGTGATTGGTTGACACACGCAATAATTCTATTTTTTTTCTTTATATCACGTTGTTAGTAATTATCTCATGACTCAATTACTTAATACAATCTTGAAAAAAATCCACATAAAAGGGTGTTTTATAAAATTGTAACTGTTGATCATACTATATGCATTTTTCATATTTAAACACACATAAATTCTCATATTTTATTAATTTACAAGACAGAAAAAAATGTAAGAACGATAAATCACATGAGTTTATTAGATGCATATGGTCATGAGATATAGCAAAAAATATTCATTAAAACAGTCAAGTTACAAGCAATTTAATATGAACAAACTAATTAACCTTAAAAAGCATGAGAAGAGTTATACATCAAAAAAATTCTAGAATACATAGATTCTTCCCATAACTAGTTCGAATTGCATTATTATTTAACTAGTAAAAAAATTCTCTCTCTATACAATTCCTACCGTTACATCATCAACGGCTAACTCCACCAAGATTTCCGGCCACGCTCCTCCTTATGGAGTCGGCGGTCGGTCCTAATTTGGTACCTAAAGTGCGTCCCCCAGACCATCTCGGTGCTACGATGACTCCCCAAGATCCTAATTCATCCAAAAATTCCTATAGATCTGCTATTTCAAACCCACAACCTCAGAAAACAGGCCATCGCCGAGAATCGATTACGGCGACAATCACATCACATAATGGAACACCTGCTGCCATCTTTGATACTGATGAATATTACGGAATGATGGCAGAGGAATGCAAATTCATAATTATTGAAAAATTTATGAAGATTCGACCCCAAATTGAAGTTGTACGGACCACAATCAAGGAATTATTTACTCTAAAAGGTACAGTGCAAGTTGGGGTATTCGACAATCGACATGTGTTTATCGAGGTTTTTAATGATGAGGACTTCAACACGGTTTATTTTAGACATGCAATTGAAGTTAAAGAGCAAACGATGTGGCTTAGTAGATGGTCACCGGAATTCACTCCTGATGAAGACAGCCCCCTTACTCCGGTATGGGTTTTTCTTCCTAAACTTCCATTCCATCTACACACATGGCATTACCTCAAACAAATATTAAGCATTGTTGGTACACCTATGGCTATGGACCTTGCTACGAAAGGAAGAACCAGACCTAGCATGGCTAAGGTTAGGGTTGAAATCGATCTTTCAAAACCTAGAATTAATCATATATGGATTGGATCAAAGAACTCTAATAACCCTATGGTGGGTTTTGAGCAGAAGATCGAATACGAAGGAGTTCCTAAGTATTGCAATCATTGTAGACTACAGGGACACTCCATTAGCCGGTGCGAAGACTTGAAAAAGAAATGGCGAGATAAGAAAAGGCAAGAGGAGATCAATCAAAATAGCAACAAAGGTGACCACGGGAAAAAGAAAGATAAGGTTGTACCTTCTAACAAAGTGATAAACAAATCCCAAATGAGAAAGAGACAAAGGGAAAATGGGGGAAATTCTCAAATGGCTACAAAGGAAAAACAACAACCCCACAAAAGAGATTTTGGAAAGAGTCAAACAACCCAAGTGCAGAATGAGCAAGAGATAAGGGGAAGGACTTTGTCTATTGAAAAGAACAATAGTAACATAGCTAAAAGAGGTAGGAGTGAACCACCCAAAAAAGTCTACTTGCCAACAGGAGCTATATTTGGAGTGGATAAGCCTCCTCCAACTAATGAGGTGGTGATCAATAAAAATAAGAGCCTACAAGATAAGGATCCGGAATTGAGGAAAGATGAGGTGGGTGCTACTGAAGTGGACAAGCCCCTTCCCGATAATGAACCTGCCAAGAAAAGTAGTGTGGAAAAACAGAATGTGCCTATTATTGAGAAAATGAACTTGGCTATTACATGTGTTCCTACTCCTGAAAGCTCAATTTCTAGTGAGAAGGTTCCCGAGACATCAAAACAGGATCAATCCCAACAAATTATTCCGAGTACTGCTCAAAGGGAGACTATTATTATTGATGATCCAAAGGCCCTTCAGGTAGTATTATTTGAAGATGAGAATGAAAAACAAAAACATGAGCAACAATGGATGATTGAAAATCCCAAAAAAGTCAGATCTCCCAAGAAACTGAATAGCACTTCTCACGCACCACCAATTCAGATCAGATTTTCAGAATTGCTTGAAAACAAAGAAATAGAAAAATCTGAAAATGTCAATAAAGTAAGTGCTAAAAAGAAGATTCAAAGCGGAAATGTTGATCCTGATGAATGGGCGTAAAAGTTCCTCTACTGAAGAAGAAGACTCTACAGGAGACTCATCCGATGAGGGAGCAGAAATTTTAATCCAATCTGTGGTTGGAAAAGAATCAGAGGTGCAAACTGATAAGATGTCCGAAGGTGATGAAGGTAATGTTTCTCAGAAGAAGGGTAATATGATCACCCGGAACCAAAAGAAAATTTTACACAAAAACTCCAATACCTCCAATAATGTTTAAGATCTTAAATTGGAATATTAGGGGGATGAAGTCTCAAGCTGCAAGTGAGAGGCTTACTTTTATGACAAATCATCATCAGATTTCCTTTGTTGCACTACAAGAACCATTTATGAAGGAAGACAATATTGATACTTATAATAGAATGCTTGGTATGGATACTTGTTTTGCTAACATTAGCAATAAGATTTGGGTGTTCTGGAAAGCTGGTATTAAATGCAACATCTATTCCAACCATTCTCAAATGCTTACTTGTAAAATAGAACAAGATGATCCCAATTCTGATTTCTATATCTCCATTATTTATGCTAAATCCAGAAGTGCTGCTAGAGAAGAGCTTTGGGATCATATGAGAGCCTTTGCGTCTACCATATCCCTCCCTTGGGCAGTTTTTGGTAACTTTAACAGTATCCTAAATTGTGATAAGAAGCTGGGAGGAAATGCTCATAGGTTGAACAAAAGTTTACCTTTTCTAGAATGCCTCAGTGACTGTAATCTCTCTGATATGGGTTACTTTGGTCATGCTTTTACTTGGTGCAATGAAAGAAAGAATCAAGATATCATTTGGAAAAGGCTTGACAGGTGATCGCAAATGAAGAATGGGGTAATTGTTTTACAAAGACTACGATTCATCACCTTACCAGGGTGAGTTCGACCATTGGCCCCTTCTAATTTGTCAGAAAATGATGATAGACAATATATCAAATATTTCAAATTTTTAAACTTTTGGGCTGATGAAAAGGGATTCTATGACGTGGTGAAGCTGAATTGGGAAGTTAAGATTTCTGGTAATATCTTTTGGGTTGTTCAGCAGAAATTAAAAAAGGTTAGCAAGGCTCTTAGTGAATGGTCCAGAAATAGCATTGGAGACATTTTCAGTAAGGTCCATCAATTGGAGAGCCATGTTAATAGATGTGAAGAAATTTATATGAGATCCTTGAATCAAGACCACAGAATCGATTTAAATAAGGCTAAAGCTGACTTAGTTCTACATCATAAAATTATTGATAGTTTTTGGAGGCAAAAAGCCAATCTCAAATGGCATCTTGAAGGTGATGACAACTCTCGTTACTTCCATACCATTGGTAAAGGCAGAAGAAGAAGATTAAACATTCACTCTATCAAAGTGGATGATCAATGGGTGGAAGGTGATGCGAATATTGCTATTGCTGCTGTCCAATTTTATGAAAAATTATTTGGCAAGGATGATAGGGACATTGACATGAACATGATCAACTTACTCCCTAGACTTATTAGGGAGGAAGACAATGATATGTTATTGGCAGTACCTACTAATGAAGAAATTAGGAAGGCTGTTTTTGATATTGATCCCAATAGCACTGCTGGCCCTGATGGACTGAATGGTTTTTTCTTCCAGAAGACTTGGAATATTATTGAAACAGATATGGTAAGGCTGGTCAGAGCTGTTTTTGATGGTGAATCTCTTACCAAATTTTATACTAGCACTTGCCTTGTCCTTCTACCAAAAATTGAACATCCTCAATCCTTTTCAGATTTCAGACCCATTAGCTTGAGCAATGTAACTCAAAAAATTATCTCCAAAGTTTTAAATGAAAGATTATCCTCCCTCATTCCTAGGATTGTCTCTCAAAACCAAAGTGGATTTGTAAAAGGGAGAACTATAGGGGAGAATGTTTTACTAGCTCAAGAAATCATCCATGGCATAAAAATCCCTAATAAAGGGGGTAATGTGGTTATTAAACTTGATATGAATAAAGCATATGATAGGCTTTCTTGGCATTTCTTGTGTGCTGTTTTAAGAAGACTTGGGTTTGCTGAACAGTGGGTTCATATGATCTGGAACCTACTGTCCAATGTCTGGTATTCTGTGATTCTTAATGGGAAAAGGCATGGCTTTTTCAAATCTGAGAGGGGTGTCAAACAAGGGGATCCCATATCCCCTTCTTTATTTATCATTGCTGCGGAAGTTCTGTCCATGCTCCTCAATAACTTGTTTAACAAACCTGAATTCAATGGCTTCAGTATGCAGCCTAATGGTCCAAAGATAAATCATCTCTCCTATGCAGATGCTATTATTATATTTTGTTCTGGTAAGACTGCTACTCTGAAGCTTATTATGGCTACTTTAACTCAATATGAGCTCAATTCTGGTCAGCTGATCAACAAAGAGAAGAGTTACTTCCTGGTGGCTGATGATATCTCTACTAAAAGAAAGAACATCATTCTCAGAAATTTGAACTTCCAGGAGAAACAATTCCCAATTACTTATCTAGGATGCCCTTTATTTGTTGGAAGGAAAAAGATTCAATATTTTACAGAGGCTGCTACCAAAATTATTCAGAAAGTTGATTCTTGGCAAGGCAAAATGCTATCTACAGGTGGTAAGATTGTTCTTATCAAACATGTCCTCAGTGCGATGCCTATTCATCTGCTATCTATATGCCAGCCCCCTAAGAATATTCTTCAACAAATTGAGAAAGTTTTTGCCAACTTCTTTTGGGGTACTCATGAAGGTAAACATAAATATCATTAGGCTTCATGGGAAAAAATGTGTCTTCCTACCAGTGAGGGTGGAATAGGTGTGAGGAGCATGATTAATATTACTGATACCTTTTCTGCTAAGATGTGGTGGCAATTTAGGACAAAAAAATCCCTTTGGACTGATTATCTAAAGGCCAAATATTGCAAAAGGGTCCATCTTTTAGCCAGAAAATTCAATTATGCCCATTCTCATGCTTGGAGAAGAATGATGAAAATTAGGCACAGAGTGGATCATTTTATTCTCTGGCAGGTTAATTCAGGTAACACAAATTTTTGGTGGGACAATTGGTCAGGTCTGGGCAGTCTTGCTCAGTTTGGAATTCCCTCAAAATCTATCAAAACTATGGTCTCAAGCTACATTGACAACAACAGATGGAATAATTATAAACTTTCTCTTGTACTTCCCATAGAAGTGGTTCATCATATTCAAGAAGTTAAAATTAACCCTTCCTCTGCCTTTGATCAGCCCATTTGGACTGTTACTGCCAGTGAGAGATTTGATTGTAATTCTGCATGGAATAAGCTCAGAACCCCTCATATCTCTTCTATCATTAATATGATGATTTGGCATAAGAAGTGCCCTTTCAAAGTATCTTTCTTCCTATGGAGAATCCTCAAAAACAAGACATCTGTTGATGTTAATCTTGGAAGATTGGGTATTAATTTACCGTCTATTTGTTCATGTTGCGTCAACCATGCTCGGGAAGATGAAGATCACTTGTTCCTCAAGGGCAAAATTTACAGAATGGTATGGGATCATTTTTGCAAAATGATGGGAATACCTATGGTTCAAGGTAATATGAGACAGATGCTCATCAACTAGTGTATGGCTAAGAAACACAACAACCTGGAAAAGATGGTGATTCAAATTCTTCCATGTATTATTGTTTGGCAGATCTGGAAGGATAGGTGGAAGGCCAGGTTTGAAAATTCTAAAATGTCTCATAATAGAATTATTCTCTTATCTACTCAAATGCTTAACTTGACTGTTCATAAACGCTTCCTCAAATACCTCCTTCTATGAAATGGTATCACTTTTTTGAATTAATTGAAAAGGCTAGAAATTCCTTCTCTATAATTCAAGTCAAATGGAATCCTCCTAACAATGGTTGGGTGAAGATTAATTCGATGGCTGCTCTAAAGGTAACCCTGGCTTGAGTGGTGGTGGTGGGGTTATCAGAGACCACCTGGGCAATTTGGTGATGGCCTATGCTATGAATCTCAATATTCAAACCAATAACTATGCAGAGGCCATTGCCTTGAAATCTGGGATTGATTGGTGTATCAACAATGGTAAAAGAAAGGTGATGATTGAAACTGACTCTATGATGCTAATCCACTGGATACTGGGCATTGCTTCTACCCCTTGGCCACTTCAAAACATCATTTTGGATATCAAGACTCAACTGAATTTTTTTGAAGACAAGACCATTAATCACTGTTTTAGGGAATGCAATAAGGTTGCGGATCGTTTGGCAAATTTTGGTTTGAACTGCAATGGTATTATTTGGCTTGACAACTCCCAGATGCTACCAAAAGAGGTCAAAGGTGAGATCAACATGGATAAATTGCAACTTCCCTCCTTCAGAATGAAACACCTCAAGAATTCCTTCTATCTGGACAAACAAATTCTCCGAATGTACAACTTTGATGTTCCTTAATGTTGTTTCTTTTGTTGAAGAGTGCTTTTACGTTAAGGAGCCTCTATTTCATAGCTTTAGGCTATTTTTTTGGGAGCTTAACTTGATACCTACATCTTGTACAAAATGGAGCATGTTCCATTCTATGGTAGGCCTGATAGGACTGATTTTCCAGTTCTTTTCACTTTTGTACATCTTTCTGTTAATAATATATCTTCCATGCCCTAAGGAGTAGGGATGGAAAATTGAATTAAAAAAAAAAAAAGATTCTTCTGAAGCGCTGGTAACACTACTTTTGACCATATTATTATTTCTAAACCAAAACACTCTTCACATATTATTCGAAGTCGCCTAAAAAAAACATATTATTCGAACAATCCAAAGAATCCACCCTTCTCTAATTTACTGATTCATATTATAAGGGTGTTTAGTGTAATTATACTAATTAATTTGTTTTTATAACCATGGTGTCCAGATTAATTTATGTGCACCTCGACTAATTTTTACCTCCGCTAGAATCTGAACCTGAGACTCCTGATTGTTTTCAACTCACTTCATTGACTACTACGCCACACCCTTGGGTGCAGATACTAATTAATGCCTATCAAAAAGTTAACATGTAATAATCTAATAAGTTATTTAATTGTGTAAATATTTTTTTCCACCGATCAGTGCATAAAACTTAAACTCTTATTAATTTAACCACAAGAGAACAAAACATAAAAAGGCTAAACTCAGAATTACCCCCGTATATGTGTTGATGAAAAGTAGAAAATACTCAATCAAATAATTAAGTTGTAGGTAAATTGGCCTGGACACAACCTAAAAAAAGAAAATGAAAAGGGTAAAACAAACAAGAAAAGCCCATAGCATATAGAATAGGTTCTTTCACTGTTGAAAGGTTAAAGCTGCGGGTATCATTCATGGTATTAAGCTAGCCATGAAAGAAATTGTTGAGTTTCAATACTATCATCATCATTAATTCATCTATACAAGACCACTTTTGTCCATATTATTATTATTACTATTGTTATGGCAAAACCAAAAACCCATTTCACATTTTATTCTAAAAATCCAAAAAATCCAAACTTCTTTAACTATTTATTCTTCCCAAACCTGTGCTTCCCCTTTTTCTATATATCCCTCTTTCTTTCCATACACAACACAAAATCAAGAATCAAGAAAATAAGGTACCTACTTAGTTCCTTGTTTTTCTCCCCTTCTTCTACTTTATTTTCTTGGGGTGAATTCTGTTTATATGTGGTTTACATGCAAAAGAATGAAATGTATATATGCATTAGTTTATAAGGAAAAAAGATTTGATTTGGTAGACAAAGTTCTTTTTACGTTCAACAAAGTATGTAGTGTGTCTGTGTGTATGTATGTGTGTTTTCTCCAACGGCTAGCTAACGACTAGTTAACGGCTAGCTAACAGTTAGTTTGACCATATTAAATGTAAGATAAAATATAATTTTCTTTTTGCTTGTGGTGAAAAGGTAACAAAAATTTACTAATTTTGAGTTGAATTAAAGAAGAATGATATTTAGGGAAAGCTTTGAAATTTCACGTGATTGAAGTGTGAGAGTAATTCACTAATATTTGTGATGTTTATTGTTTATAGAAATATCTGAAGGGTGTAATCTAAGTGGTGTATATACTTCAGGGATGTTTTGCAATATAATTCTAGCCATATTTGACACGTATGACACAAAATATTGGTGACATGGAAATTTCTGATTGGTTGATATACGTAATAATTTTATTTTATTTTTTATTTCATGTTGTTAACAAGGTAATTAAAAATAAAAAAAAAATTATCATCATCTACACAAAAATAATTTTGTCCATATTACTATTACTATTGTTATTGCTAAACCAAAAACCGTTTTCACATTTTATTCTAACAATCCAAAAATCAAAACTTCTTTAAATCTATTAGTTCATCCCAAAACCTGTCGCTTCCCCCTTTTCTATATATCCTTATTTCTTCCATAAACACCCAACACAAAATCAAGAATCAAGGTATCTACACAAATTTACTAGCAGATTTAGTAATTTTGGGTTGAATTAAAGAAGAACGACCCTCGGCAAAAATTTTGAAATTTCACGCGCAAGTCACGTGACTGAAGTGTGAGTGGTACGGTTCACTTCTAAAAATATTTGTGATATTTATTGTTTATAGACATATATTAAGGGTATATTTTAAGTCGTGTATATTCAGGTATATTTTTTAATACTTATTATTCCAGCCAATTATAACACGTATGACATAAAATATTGCTTACATGGAAATATATGATTGGTTGATACACACAATAATTCTACTTTTTTTTAAAAAAAAAAAAAAAATTCATGTTGATAACAAGGGGGAAAATAAATAAAAACCCTCCCAACGTATACTCGGATTAATTATGACGCACCTAACCTTTGCGAGCGACCTATTACCCCCTGGCCTTATTTTTTCTGTATTTTTGTACCCTTTCTTGACTGTCGTGGCAAAAAAAAAAAAAATTGAAGCCTAGTTGCACAGTGGAGAGTGTTGCACAGTGGAGAGTGTTGCACACTCTCCGCCACATTGGTGCCACTCTGCTGCCACGTCACTGCCACTTTTCCTTTCTTTTTTTTTTCATTTGATTTTTCTTTTATTAATTAAATTTACACTAATTAACCTCTAATTAACCATTTATTTTGTCTTCTTCATCACTAAACCCTTCTTCTTCTTCTTCATTTCAAGAAATTCATCAACCCATTTTCTTCCTCCATTAACACACACACACACACACATTCAACCCACTTTCTTCCTCTATTAACAACACACATTCAACCCATTTTCTTCCTCCATTAACACACACAGTCAACCCATTTTCTTCCTCTATTAACACACACATTCAATTTAATCATCAATCATAAAGAGCTTATTTTCAAGAAACATTCAACCCATTTTCTTCCTCCATTAACACACACATTCAATTTCATCATAAACCCCCTTCTTCTTCTTCATCTCATGCCCCCCCCCCCCCCCACAACCCGCTCCTCTTGCCCCACCCATTTGAAGAAATTGCCATTTGAAGGACAAACTGTGCAATTTCTTCCTTTCTGGGCTATGTTCAATCATGGACTGGAATTTAACAACAATGGAAATTGTTGTTTGTTAAATTTCATGGAAATTGTCCAACCCGTTCCTCTTGCCATTTGTTAAATTTCATGAAAATTCATGGGGAATGGAATTTAACAACAATGTAGAAATTGAACGAACTGCCCACGATTTCAAGAACTGGGCTATGTTCAATCATGGCGGCGTCGGTGGCGGCGGTGTGGTGGTGGCGGCGGCGTGGCTGCGGTGGCGATGGGAGGGGTTAAGGAGAAAGAAGAAGAAAGAGAAAAAATGGTTTTTTTTTTAAAATTAATTTTTATTAAAACATAAAAACTATTTTTACTGTTTTCACTCGCTATTAATTTTTTTTTTTTGCCACGTCAACCAAAAAAGGTACAAAAATACAGAAAAAATAAGGCCAGGAGGGTAATAGTTAGGTCGCCCGCAAAGGTTGGGTGAGTCATAATTAATGCGAGTATACGTTGGGGGGTTTTTTATGTATTTTCCCATAAAAAGGTAATTTTTAAAAAAATTAGCTTATGACTCGATTATCACAATCTTGAGGTCCCTGTAAGAACCAATGAACTTCAAATTTTGAATTCGCCTATATCTAGAGTTACCCGATACATGCAGTAGTAGTTAGTCAACAAAATAATTGAGTTATAGGTGTTTAACCTTAAAATGTAGAACAGTTAGATTTATATGAGGTGCCAAAGATATGATGCTAAATTCAATTAAGGATTTAAATAGTGTGATATATGATGAAATGGACAAAGAATCAAATCTAACCAAGTGCTGGATACGTATGACCTCGGGCTAGGAAACCGAGGTCGATATCCTTTCGTTATGAGCTACCAAGAGACACAAATAAAATAAAACTCAAGAACAAATGGGAACTGATTCAATAAATTCTTATGATTGTTGATATGAATTCTTTCTCTCCTTCTTGTTGCCAACCCCTTTCATGAATGAAGACCTCCCCTTTATATAGTAGAGGAGTTTCAAACCTAGTACAATTCTAAATAAAGCAAGTAAATCTGGTGACAAACAAAATTTGCAGCGCTGGGATCAACGCCGAAATATCCGGGTGAGGGCGGATATTTCGGTCTTCTCAATGGCGATCAATCATCCTTCCTTTATCGCCTCGGACTGGCCCGAGCTCGAGACCTCGTTCCCGGTGAGGTGGTCGTGCTGCACCCGAGCATAACCATGACAACGGGAAATCGAGCGTACTTGTGTCCTCGGTTTTACCCGTATACAATAGGTAAGTTGCCCTGGACACCCCCTAAAAAAAAGGGTAAAACAAATAAGAAAAGCCCGTATAGTATACATAGTTCTTCACTTTTGAAAGGGTGAAGCTGCTGGTACTATTCATGGTGTTAAAACTATGGAAGAAACAGTTGAGTTTCAATATTATCATCATCTACACAACACTAATTTTGTCCATATTATTATTGCTAAACCAAAACCCCTCTTCACTTCTATATATTCCAAAGCCTGCCGCTCGCTCCCCTTTTCCTATATGAGCCATTTTTCTTCTATACACATTACACACACAACACTAAATCGACAATCAAGAAAATAAGGTACCTGCCTAATTCTTTTTTCTTTCTTTCTCTTTATACTTTTTTTTTTGTTGCGATGAATTTTATCTATATATGGTTTACATGCAAAGAATATATACGTTGGTTTATAAGGAAAAAGGATTTGATTTGACTTCCTTTTATGATTTTTTTTTTTTTTCTAATTTTTTGTCAGTTTATGAAGGAAGATGGATGATTTTACGACACGGCAAGCGAGTATCAAGAGTGTCTTAACATGCAGAATTTGCAAAAAGCTATTCAAAGAAGTCACCATTATTGAAGAATGCTGTCACAGATGTGGGAAAAATTTAATCTTTTTTTTTTTTCTCAAACAAAAAAACTTAATTTAGATTTTTTATTTATTTCAGTGATGTCGATAAATTCATTTGTCCTTGTGATTTCATGATCTTGAACCTTTGATCTTTTTTTTTTTCGTTCTTTCCAAGGTTTCTTTTTTAAAAAAAAATTAAGTTTAAAACTTAATTTTTTTGGGGTTTCCTTTTTGATTTCAGTGATGTTGACAAATCATTTGTCCTTGTGATTTCATGATCTTGAATTTTTTTCTTTTTAACGTTCTTTCCAATGTTTTTCAGTGAAGTTTGTGTCATTTTCAAGGTTTATGTGATCTAGGTCTTTGCATGGACTTTTAATCTAGCACATATCATGGTTCTTGTGATTAAACTCTTCAATTTTTTTTTTTCTTCAAGTTTCTTGTATGATCAATTTGTTGCATTTGGCCCTAGTCGAGAAAACGCTACTGGATAGATTACTTTTATGTTTATTTTTGGATTTTTATTCTTGTAGCTATCAAAAGAGGTGGATTTTGCATGGTTCAACATTTTTCTTTTTTGTCCCTTTTTTGCTCTAAATGTCAGATCTATACTCAAAACCCAATTTTCAGCTTGAAAATTACAAGAACTAAAAGGGTTACTTCTCACCACTAGAATTTGTTATCTATCAAAGTTCTTTCTTTTTATGGGGAAAAAACTACAGTAGACAATTTTTGTCTGTAATAATTGGGAGGTTTTATGATTTTTTTCTGAAATCTGATTAATTCATCTATAAATTCTTACAGTTTGCAAGAAGTGCATAACCAGGACGATTACAGAAGAGAAATTGCATGTTTGTCCAGTTTGCAATCTGGATCTAGGTGTGGCCCCATTGCAGAAAATTAGGTATCACTTTATGTGACACAGTTACAATTCGGTTTTTCAATATTTTAAATGTGTTAAATTATTAGTTATTGTAACTTATATTTTTTTTCTATAGTTTTCAATAAGTAAATTTTATTCCAAAAAGCATGAAAATTGTAAGCCTGAATTGAACTTACAATTAGATGGTTTAACTTTCGTATCGTATCACAAAAAGTGAAACAAATGGAATTACTATATATATACTCCTTCCATCCCATTTGATGTAAAAGTGTTACTGTTTGGAGAGTCAGACAACATAATTTTTCACAAACTTTTTTTGAATATTTTGAATCATTCGTTAAGTTGACTTGTAGTTTTTTTTTTTTTTTTTTAAATTTTTTAAATATGTAAATTTTATTTAAAAATTTTGAAGAATTTATATCTGAATAGTCAAAATTAAGTATTTTGACTTTCGTATTTCAAACTCCTTCGAATAAATTGAGACAGAGCGACTATTGGTTATAAAATTGTATGTGCAGAAAATATGTCGGAGTTTGAGTCGTGATTCATGAGCAGGTTTCAGTCATGCTTCTAGCGATTGCATGGTGTATTAGGCCTTAAAAATTTCCATGTGTATTTTCCAGTATATAACGGTTTTCTTATTTTTTTAATTGTTTTGTATATTAGATAAAATAAGGTTGATCACACTGTGGGATCACACTAGGTTAGTTGTTGCTTCTTGTTGTTGAACTTCGTTTCTAGGGTTAATAAATACGCATTATAACATTTTAAAATGGTACTGGCTGTTTGGATTGAGTTTTGAGCTGAAGATTTTGAGAATATCGAGAAAAGTTGCTGCTTTATTTTTTCTTTTCTGGCTTGGATAGAGCTGAAGCTGAGTTAATTTTTCTTGTTATATAGTTTGTACCTAGAAGATCACCTTCTTTACAAACAGGAGTAGTGGTGGAGTGGCAAGTACTCCATCATCCTTAATCAGATATTTTGGGTACTCGAAACCCCTAGGTACGTAGTCGACTTAATTAGGAAGCGTTTTGCCCCTTTTTGTGGGATATCCCGCAAATCCAAATTTAATCGAGCTCCAATGTGAGTATCTCGGACACCTGATGGGAAACAAAAGAAAAAAAGATCATTTTCTTTTGCATCTAAGAGTATGTCCTAGCAATCATTAAAGCAGATAAAAATCACTAGGGATCAAAATTTAGATCTTAGGAAAGAACAAAATGCACTAGGTGATTATTCCTATATGCTTACGGTGGAAAGAATAACTCGGTATTTGCGTTGATGAGAAGTAATAGGTACTCAATGAAATAACCAAGATGCCTTTGGCCGAAACCGATCCAAATACCACTCCATGTGTCTTTGGTGGGATCAGGATTCATTGTCCTTTGATCTTGGCTTACTTCTCCATTTGCTTGACCAATTTGAGTTCACCTTAACTATTTTCGGATATGGATACATAATTTTTATTTTGATAGGTTCAACCTTCAAACTTTTACCACCGGATCCATAATACCTGAGAAATTATGGGTTTAGAATTTAAAAAAAAAAAATAATTTGAGTGATCTCTTACATATATATCTGCATTTCGTATAAAAATATTGGGTTCCCGTTGAACCCGTAATTTACTAACTATACCAGCCTCTTGAAACCAACTAGCTGGATTAATGACGATAGTTTTCCTATGTGCTTGACTCTGAGTTACCTATAGTTACCGGTCAATACTTATTGTAGTGGGAAATAGAAGGTCGTATATCTCATGAAATCATCAAGATGCAATAAGCTGACTCAAGACATCACCGTTAAGAAGAAAAAAAAAAAAAAAAACTAAATTTATGAGTTTGTCAACAAATATATTGATCATTTGTTTACTGCTTAATTTACAGGCCTGATCACCAAGTGCAAGAGATTCGAGACATATTCTCAGCTAAAAGAAGAGAATACATTGAGCGTGGACTAATCCAAGATAGCTCGAAAAAAGGCGAAACCAAAAAGTTAGCCCATGAGGATAATAATAGTGACAACATGCTCATTGACAATCCATTGCCTACTGCAGCTGCTGTTGCTACAAGTTCAAGGAGAAAGGAGAAATCTATCTCTTCCTTAGTAAATACTACACCTGTTGATGATCAAGTTCCGGTTCAGCAGAACGTTTTGACTACTGGAAGAAGAAGAAGAAGCAGATCGCGAAATGCTAATAACAATGCTTTGCGATTTCAAGAATTGGCCAAATTTTACAATGTAGAGGTCAACCAGATAAAGGGAGATCATCAGCCAGGAAGTTCAAACATTCCTCTGTTTTCAGGCAAAGCAACTACTAAAAATAAACAACAGGTTGGTGAATTATACTTTATGTTTTAGTCATATATGTGCATGTTAGAATTAGGTAGCAATTTCTTGTCTAGTATGTCACGACCCGAACTACGGGCCGCGACGAGTATCCGGGGCTAACCACCGAACACCGCTCATGCTGCTACTTATCTGCTCTCATTCATACTATATGCTCATTTTCATAGAAATATCTCATCGTTCGAAACATAATCACTTTTATAAACATAAGCCCTGTCGGCTATCAAAATAGTACATATACATAAAAGCCATGGGACCATACTACCCACACTGCGTATCTACGAGCCTCTACTAGAATACTAGACATCTGGACGGGACAGGACCCCGTCATGCCCAAAATGAATATACACAAACATATGTACCAAAAGAATAGTCAAGGCACCTCCGGAAAATGGAGTGCTCTCAAGTCAGCGTTAGCTCCATGAGTCCGGGTCACCTGTGTGTGTGTGTGTGTGTGTATGAACACAGCGTCCGAAGAAAAGGACGTCAGTACGAATATTGTACTGAGTATGTGAAGCATAAACAATAATGAAATATCCATGAAATAAGGAGGCATCAATAAGGAGCAATCTGTAACTGACTGAATCATAAAGGATATCATACATACTGGCTTACTTTAATACTCATCATCATCTCGTATATGCATAAATGTATAAGCTGCCCGACCATATAGGCGCGGTGTGATAATCAATAATATTAGCAATAGCATTAGCTTTGCGTCCGTGCCTCCCGCGTCCGGGATATCATCTCATGCCGCCCACTAGTGGTGACTGCCCATGCCATCTGGCCATGGTGTATAGCTGCCCGCCTTGGCGGTGACTGCCCGGCCATTTAGGCACGGTGTGATATCATCATATGCTCATTAATTATATCATGCTCATCATAATATGCTTATCATAACTCATCATGGTATGCTTGACATCAATATACTTATTACAATACATGCATAGAGACTCTTAGCGATCATACTTTATCGGGGTGACGTAAGGTCGTGGACCCCCGATTTCGTTATGAGCATTCTTACGTATTCGCCTCACCTTGAAGGAACAAGCATATGGTGAGTGTACATAATGATCAATATCATTGGATTACATATATTACATCATTAGCTTCTTAGGAGCATCGTATCATAGACTATAGCATTTCTAGCCTTTAGCTTACTATCATCATTATCGTATTCATCTCATATCTCTTATCTCGTATAGCTATTCGTGAGTGAGGGCTCTTAACTTTCTTGGAGATGGAACATTTATGGTAAAAGAGGAAATTCATGCCATAGGACTCATGCCTTAGAAGGAAAGGGCTAGCCTCACATACCTTTGTCTTTTGACTATTCTATTGCTTGCTCGTTGTCCTTTAATGCACAGGTTTTACCTTCAAGAGAATTCGTATCGGCATTAGCTACACAATTATATGAACGGGCCTTTTAAAGCTAGAGAAAATTGGGCAGCATTTCCTTTGTTTATATGACTTCCTCCATTTTCTATATCAACTCCCAAACATCCGTAATATCATCACAACATCACCAACAACAATCGTCATTCATTTACATAATTCGCGTTTCACAATTCTACTTTAACTCTCCATATTCATGACTAAAATTCACTTTCGCATTCTTTCGTATCCAATGCTTATTTCATGTTCTATAAGTCATTTATAACGCATTTATATCATCAACATACTCAGTTCCATGATTTAATTCCACTACTATTCAATAATGACACTATTCATCCATTTGATGACCCATTTATTGCACTCTTCCACAACCCATGTGTTTCAACGTATAAATACTTCAAATAGCATGTAAAGGTCATGAAACTTACCTTAGATGGTGTAGGAATAAACCTTGAGTGGTAATACTCTCCTTACACAAAAACCCTAGTTCATTTTTCTTGGGATTTCTTGACTTGGATGGACTTTGATGAATTTCTTACACTTGATTCACTTGATTTCTTGGTATTGATCTTTGATTTCCTTTGATTTCTTGTGTGAAGAGTGGAGAATATTCTAGAGAGTTCTTGACTTTGTGTGGAATGAAAAATGAAATGAATTAAATGAATGTGGGTCTCCTTTTAATAACTTGAAATCTGATCCCGTCGGGTAATTCTACGCCCATTTTGACGGGCCGTATAAATTCCTACGGACCGTCAAAATTGTCCGTAGAACTGCCCAGTCAAAAATGGGTCACTGTGACCATTTGACGCCTGGGTCCATTTTACGGACCGTAGGATTTCCTACGGACCGTCAAAAGTCTACGGGCGTCAAATGGTCCGTAGGATTTCTCTGCTTTCGACACGTCCGTCGTAGAATGGCCATAACTTTTTACTCAGACCTCACATTGACGAGCGGTTTGTTGCGTTGGAAACTAGACTCGATGAAATTCAATTTGGAAAAAATAAACACACAAAAAATCCTCATATTATAGGAGATATGCCCCCACCAATGTGGACCAAAATTTTATCCGAAAATTTTGCCAAGTTTTACCAAAGTTCCCATAAACTCAATTCCTTTATTTGTTTGATCTTAAATCCTTATGGAACCTTCTTAACACTTATTTAACACTTCATTAACAATACAAGGGGCATTACAACTCTTCTCCAAACTTCATTAAGTCATCATCAATTCGATACTCGTAAATCTTGCTCGACACATGACATATACCTCACTTTCCTTACCAACTTTCGTCTCCTACTTCAAATGTCTTTGAAATCTTAATTAGGACCATTAAGGACTAATTCTTACTTGCCCAAACATCATATACATCTTATCCTTCGTCAGCCTATTCACTGTACGTTAATGGGAATTTTTCGAGGTGTAACATAGTACTTAATTCATTATTTGTCAACTGTTAATGTTCAACATGTGCCACTGATAAGTGCACCTTTTAATTTGGTCCATTCATAGACATCTAATTAAAAGGCATTTGCTAATAACTAATCAAGGAGCATGTAATTATTCCATCAGTCCTAGTTTATGTGATACACTTTGACTAGACGTGGAGTTTAAGAAAGGAGAAAAAACTTTCGAAACTTATGGTTTCAAAGTATGACCAACTCTTTTAAAAGCTTAAGCTATTGGAGAAGACATCAATCTTCAACGTTAAGCCCTTCATCTGCATGCCTGATTCTTTTTTCATTTTTCTAGCACTCATTTTTTTGATAAAGGGTGACAATTAGACTTGAACTCAAAACCTTTATCTACTCTTACATAATATCATATTGAATTGTGTGACTTTCACGTAGTCAATGCAATAGCAAAGAATGACACAAGATATATTAACTCTAGGGTGGCGGAGCCAAGATTTTTATTAGGAGGATTCAAACTATAAAAAATTAAACACTTTAAGAAGTCAAGGGGTCCAACATCTACTATATACATAATTAAAAATTTGACTTTATATATGCAGTGTAATTTTGTGCCCCCAGCTCTGATCCTGACCCTATAGCATGAGAATAACAACCTTTCATTTCCTTATTTATTTTGATACAATTGTTGCTTTACTAGCTCTTAACATCACTTTCTGAAGGTTGAGAGTGCTGCTTATGCTGCTGAGTCCTCAAAGAATGATACTATCTCAAAGAAAGGCAAAGGTACCGAACCATTGGATGGTATGAATGACCTATGGGAACCATTGAACACATTGGTAACTGATAAAGGTGTCACTTTAGCCAATTCCAACAAATCCAAGTTCACTGAGCCTGTTCCAAACTTCACTCCACTATTCAATCTTTATGACGAAGATGAAGAGGACGACGACGAAAAGGACGACGAAGAGTACGTGCCTTCTCCAAAAACAAGGGAACGCAAAGTTAGCAAACAGAATATTGTTCATCAAAAAGAGGAAAAAAAATCAAATGTTGTTCCAGCTGCAGCAGCAGCACCATCAACTAGTAATAATAATAATAATGATAGAGGAAAAGGGAAAAAGGGACGACGCGGCAGAAAGAAAAAAGAAACAAATAATATTCCCGCTGGTGGTGGTGGTGGTGGATCATCAAATAATGTGGCACAAGTAGGAGTTGCTCATGAGGCTGCAGCAACAAGCAGTGGTACTAGACTGAATGAAAGAGTCAATTCCATTTGGTTCAATTTGGTTGCATCTGATAAGCAGTGAGTTTCTGCCTTTCAATTTTATGTAGTAGTCCCTTCGTCTCAATTTATGAGGCAGTATTTGACTGAATAAGTCATAGACATTTGTGTGACTGTAAATCATTTAATTAAAAAATAAATGTGAAGTTTAAAGTTAAATTGTTTTTGAATAAGAAAATATGACATTCTTTTATGGACAAAAAAAAATGATACATAAATTGAAACGGAGGGCGTAATAAGTATGGGATTTTATTTCTAAATATGAAAATATGGCGTTTTTATAACTCTTCAATAATTACTCGAGTTTAATCTTGATATATTTTTTTTATTTTTTGGTATACAGAGTAATAATATGAATATTTTCTTGTAATTGTTGTTTCAGGGAATGTCCTTCACCTTTGCCACAGATTTCTTCCCGCTATATAAAGATCAAGTGAGTCTTTTTATTATAAGCTTGTGGCTTTTTATAATTACTACTTTTCTGTTGGAAGACTGGCATGCATATGAACAAAAGCTTCCAGAAATAACAAAGTTTCTTTGGTACGCTGGAAGTTATTTTTGAAAGCTGTTTATCAAAAACGACTTATTTTCTAGAAATGCATTTTGGTGTTCGGTTGGAACCTGAAAAACAATTTATGAAAAAAAAAAAAAAACTTTTGAAAGAGATTGTTAATAATATTGTTAGATCTAGATCCCACCTGTTGTATTGGAGGCTAAGGTTTATGTCCTCCTCCATGTACTTATGCTTTATGGAATGCACAGGTAGGGGTCCAGGCCTAACCCCACACCAGTATGGTGAACTTTTGAAAAAAAAAAAAAAAAAGATCCCCCGTTGGTTGGGGATTTAATTGAAAATGAGTATCCTTACATAGTCTTGAACAATTTCACCTCAAGAACTTACATAGTCTTGAACAATTTCACCTCAAAAACTAACTTTTGTAATTCAATTAGGCCCAATATCCATTTTCTTATCAATTATTAGCAAACGAGATCATGTTATGATGAAATTTTTGAGTATTAAGATTGATAATAATGTCTAAGTATTGATCAAAGCAGTGATAGGAAGTTAAGAGTAGAGACTATTACCAAAAAATGACTTCTGTCACTAGGAAAGTCATTTCTTTCTTTAATTTTTGTGTAACTGCAATTCTATCTCATAAAAAGATAGTATTCTCTTTTATATTCTCCGTCTTTTACCTTCCAGTGTGTCTCTTAACAACTTCCATGAACATGCTATGCATCTTTTTCTGGTTAAATAGGGATGCGAATATGCCTGTTTCCTACACAAAGAAGTACATTGCACTAAAACTGAGTCTCCAGAGCGAAGACGAGGTAATACTTATAAAAACAACTTCTGATTTATCGCCAGGATTTTCTTTGTTAGCTATCGCATGACATCTACTTTTTGCAGGTGGAGCTTCGCATGTTGGGCATACCGTTGCGCCTTCCTGAGCAGCCACTGCGTCAACTAACAGATTTTTGGTTACATGCAGCACCTAACTCTGGAATTAGAAAGGCAAAAGTTGGAGGTTCTGCCAAAGATTTTGTGATGGTTTTTACGTATGGGCGCAAATCATAAACCTCAGCCTTAATATCAGTGTTTTATACTATTTCGGTTTCTCCTTTGCTTAAATATTCATTTGATGGGATATTTGCAAGGAGAAAACTTCTTGGTGCATGTTTTTTTTTTTTTTTTTTTTTTTAAGCCACCTCAATGCTGGGTGGGTTTAGGCAGACCCCTACCAGTTCATTCCATCAGCAAAAGAGATACAAGAGGTGGAAGATGGTCCTTTCCTCTGTGGGGATTAATAAGGATGAATATTTCATTCTTGGTGCATGTTGTTGTTACCTTTGTATGGTTTTTGTAAACTCTGATGGTTTTGGTTGCTTGTTTTGTACCGACTGTCTGTTGTTTATTAAGAATTATACTCTATGTTTTTGTTTAATACATCATATTAAGAGTATACAAAATGTATTTTCGTTTTCTCCTAATATTTGTTAGGTTGCATTTTGGTAGATATTGTGGCAGGGACGAATCTAAATCATTAGTTATGGGTTCGGTAGAACTCAATAATTTTAGTCAGATATTTGTATTAAAAATTCACTTAATATGGCCTACTACAAATTCCAATTTCCAGTTAAGTTTTGGGGCCAAAGCAATTAATTTGAGTCATGTAACAAGTCTTGAACTTAGTGTCCGCAACTACTTTGCTTGTTTTTAATGGAACAAGAAACTAATAACAAATGTCATGTAGTTAGATTGCAGTACATGTAGCACTTCCTTTTTCTATCAAATATATTAGACATGAAGGTACATATTTAATTTTCATTAAATTTGTTCCCTTGTCATATTCTTAGTTAGGTAGCAGGTACCTCATGAAGTGATTTCTTCCCATCATTTGTTCCAGTTTTGATGGATAGAATTATTTAATCGAAGTGCTTGCAAGCTGGTTCGGACACCCTGCACTAATATTTAAGTGAACAAAAAATATTAGAAAGTTATACAACATGGTCGGTGTTATATAAAAAATCATCGAAGTGCGCAAAAACTGAATCAAGCATCGAACACTGTTACTAAAAAATCATTGGAAAAAAACTTGAAAAAGGCAAAGGCAAAAGCACGTGACTTGCACGATGAGATTCATGTTCATAAACCATAGCAAATTGGGTATGTAGTTTTTCACCATAGAGCAAGTGATGTTCGCCTAAATCCTTGTTTAATTAAATCATAAGCAAACAACATATAAGAAAGGAAAATAACGTGGGCAATGTATTTGTAAAATAGTTGAAGTGAACAAAAACTGAATCAAATATCATTGTGGAGTATAAAAAAGGAATAATTGAAAAAAAAAAAAAAAACTCCAAAAAGACAAAGGCAAAACACATGACTTGGGAAGAGGAGATGACTAGATATGACCAGGTTCTGAAATGGTTTTGTGGTATCAGTAAGGAAGTTAATACGACCATTACCAATTTAGGAAAAAAGCCCTCACAGAATGTTTTATTTAGTACTCCTTCCTGTTGAAACTAAGTGTTTTTTTTTTTTTGTTTTTTGTTTTTGTAATTTGCACCTTAAGGAGGTGCTTGCCTTTTATTTCATAAAAAAACAGAGGTTACAAAAAACAGAGGTTAGGTATGACTAAACCCCTGAAACTTTCCTTAGTCTAGACATCATAAAACTAATTTGTCCATAGTTTATTCTAACAATCCAAAAAATCCAAACTTCTTTAAATCTATTACTTCTTTCCAAAACCTGTCGCTTCCCCTTTTTCTATATATCCCTCTTTCTTCCATACACACACAACACAAAATCAATAATCAAGAAAACAAGGTACCTACACAAATTTACTAACAGATTTAGTAATTTTGGATTGAATTAAAGAAGAATGATGTTTAGGGAAAACTTTAAAATTTCACGTGCAAGTCACATGACTAAAGTGTGAGAGTGGTTAACGTCTAAAATAATTTGTGATATTTATTGTTTATTGACATGACAAAACTAATTTTGTCCATATTTTATTCTAACAATCCAAAAAATCCAAAATTCTTTAAATCTATTACTTCTTCCAAGAATTTGTTGCTTCTCCTTTTTTTATATATCCCTCTTTCTTCCATACACACACAACGGCTAGCTAACAACTAGTTTAACAGATTAAATGTAAGATAAGATATAATTTTCTTTTTGCTGGTGGTGAAAAGGTAACACAAATTTACTAACAGATTTAGTAATTTTTGGTTGGATTAAAGAAGAATGATATTTAGGGAAAGCTTTGAAATTTCACGTGCAAGTCATGTGACTGTTATAATTATAAAGAAAACAAGAACAAATGACTTCACTCTATGTGAACAAAGCTACAATTCAGTACACAACAAACACAAAACTATCAGTTTTAACGAGGCTCTACTATGCAACAAGTTTTCGAGCCTTTAACAGTTGAAACGTTAATTTAGAACATTTTTCCCTCTACCGTGATCATTATTTGTTGTCTTTTCCTACTATTACACAGAGAGATAGGTTCCCACAGAACAAGTTCATTTCTTCTTCTTTCCTTTTCCCTAAGCCTTTTGAGTTGTTGTATCCAGCTTTGCAATATTGTAACTGATTTGGTACACCGAAAAATAGCCGTAAATATTGAAATGTAGCAGCTGCAACATCCATCAAGTGTCAGGGTCATCACGAAGAATGAATGCCCTTAAAAGTGTTATCAAACAGCTTGGGAGGAACTTTCTTCTCAATGCATCACATGAGCACACGAACCTTAACAACACTGAAAGACTTAGATAACATTGTGTCACATATTTCAGATGCAGTAAACAAGGTTTTTCTGAAAGTTTCTCCACCACTCTGTACAAGACCTGTACTATCGAGTAGAAGCGATCAGCCGCAGTACAACAATAGGTCATTCCCGCCTCTTGCACCAAAATTTTCATAACTATGAGGGTTGCAACCATCGATGACACTTCATCACCTAGATCCATGCACTCCAGGCACAAAGGAACCACTTTCGATTCCATGAAAAGAAGTAAGGACCTCTGATCCATATGGATCATCAAACCTGGTTAGGGAAATAAGAATGCCCAAGGTGGTGAGCCTCAAATACTCCAAAGGCTTGTCATCATTTCCATTAGTCTTGAGAAATGGGTAGAAATAATCTGGTATTCGAGCTTGCATGAGCCCCCTTCTTGTTTCTGGGTAATTTGCCAAAACCTGAAACAAAGCAAGGGCTTTACATGCTCGAGTTTATTCGGATTAAAATAACATGGCGTCATGCGGAAGCTAACAATTGCAAACCTCAAACCATGATAAATCAGAAAAAAAAAAAGATATACTGAAAAAAAAAAAAGCATAATATTATAATATGATTTGGTAAGTGAACCTACATATTAGAAAGACGAATAAGAAAAAAGCATATACCTATTGAGAGAATAATCCCCCCCTAAACAAAATTCTTTAACGACTACATTGTGGATGCAAGTCATATGACTGAAGCGTGAGGGACGTTCACTTCTAAAAATATTTGTGATGTTTATTGTTTATATACATCACAAAACTAATTTTGTCCATATTTTATTCTAACAATCCAAAAAATCCAAACTTCTTTAAATTTATTACTTCTTCCTAAATCCTGCCGCTTCGCTTTTCTATATATCCCTCTTTCTTTCCATATATACACACACAACACAAAATCAAGAATCAAGAAAACAAGGTACCTACTTAATTCCTTTTTTTTTTTCTTGCGGTGAATTTTGTTACAAATGGTTTACATGCTATATATATATATTTTGTTATAAATGGTTTACATGTTATAAATGGTTTACATGCTATATATATATATATATATATATATATATATATATATATATATATATATATATATATATATGGGGCGCTTAAGAGCACGAGTAAAAGCTTTTCCAAAATTTAAGCAGAAAGTTTCTAATAAGAATCTTTTATCATGTGCTCAAGTGCTCAATTCGGAACAATGCGTAGTTCGAGCGTTTAAATGAAATTTATGATAATTTAAGGGGTTGTCGATGTATTCTGCCGGACAAATGGAGTTGAGGACATTATTGTCCACAAATTTAAATTTAGTTATTCATTTATTACACAAATATATTTTGATGATCTACGTGAATTATTCTTCTTCTTCTTCTTCAACAACTTTTATTCTTCACTCTCTCAGTCGCTCCTTTCCATTTCATGAACCAAAACTCTCTGAACGACCAAAAACCCCTTTTCATCAACAAAATTCTTCTTTAGTGTTGCAAAAAGATGGGTTCTCTTGTCCCATTTCAAGACCTTAATCTTCAGCCTGAATCCACCAATTTCAACTCCTCTCCAACCCCAATTCCAAGAATTATCCCCAAAATTGAACCAAAACTTGAACCCTTTGATGAATATACACAAGCTGATCTTCAAAGCACTCCTTTTTTTTTCCAACTCTAGTCCCAATTTCAAATATTTTTTCCTTATAAAGTAATGCACACATATATATATATATATATATATAAGGAAAAAAGATTTGATTTGGTAGACAAAGTTCTCCTTATGTTCAACAAAGTAGTGCAGCCATATATAGGTGTTTCTCCAACGGCTAGCTAACAATTAATTGTTTGACCATATTAAATATAAGATAAGATAATTTTTTGTGTTGTGGTGAAAAGGTAACAAAAATTTACTAGCAAATTTAGTAATTTTTGGTTGAATTAAAGAAGATGAAATTTAGGGAAAGCTTTGAAATTTCACGTGCAAGTCACGTGACCGAAGTGTGAGAGTGATACACTTCTAAAAATATTTGTGATTTTTATTGTTTATAGAGACATCTTAAGGGTGTAATTTAAGTGGTATATATACTTCAGGGATGTTTTTATATATAATTCTAGCCATATTTGACACGTATGACAAAAAATATTGCTGACATGGAAATATTTGATTGATTGATATACGTAATAATTGTATTTTATTTTATATTTCATGTTGTGAACAAGGTAATTTAAAAATTATCTTATTACTCGATCATCAGAGTCTTGAAGTCGTTGTAGACATAACAAAACTATTTTTGCCCATATTTTATAACAATCCCAAAAATCCAAACTTCTTTCACTACAAAAAAAAAGGGGGTAATTGGTGGAGGTTGAAAGTTGCAATTCGCGGAGGTTTAGCCTCTTTTAGCAACTAGTGGAGGCTAAAACCTCCACGAATTGCAACTTCAACCTCCGCAAATTACCCAATTTTTTTGTAGTGTATTAGGTCTATTACTTCTTCACCAAACCTGTCGTTTCCCCTTTTTCTATATATCCCTCTTTGTTCCATACGCACACTAACACAAAATCAAGGATCAAAGAAAACAAGGTACCTACACATATTTACTAGCAGATTAAGTAATTTTGGGTTGATTTAGAGAAGAATGATGTCTAGGGAAAACTTTAAAATTTCACGTGCAAGTCACGTGACTTAAGTGTGATAGTGGTTAACGTCTAAAAATATTTGTGATGTTTATTGTTTATAGACATCAAATAACTAATTTTGTCCATATTTTATGCTAACAATCCAAAAAACCAAACTTCACAAAAAAATGACTTCTATCAAAGAGCGAGGAAAGTCATTTTCTCCTTTTTGTGTAATTGCAATTCTATCTCATAAAAATATAGTTGTCTCTTTTATACTATACGTCTTTTACTTTCCAGCGTGTCTCTTAACAACTTCCATGAACATGTAATAAATCTTTTTCTGGTTAAATAGGGATGTATGCCTGTTTCCTAGATAAAGAAGTACCTTGCACTAAAACTGAGTCTCCAGAGCGAAGACGAGGTAATACTTATAATAATAACATCTGATTTATCGTCGTTCAGGATTTGCTTTGTTAGCTTTAACATGACACCTACTTTTTGCAGGTGGAGCTTCGCATGTTGGGCGTACCATTGCGCCTCCCGGAGCAGCCACTGCATCAACTAGCAGACCTGTGGTTACGTCCAGCACCTAACTCTGGAATTAGAAAGGCAAAAGTTGGAGGTTCTGCCAAAGATTTTGTGATGGTTTTTACATATGGTCGCCAATTATTAACCTCAGCCTTAATATCAGTGTTTTATACTAATTTCAGTTTCTCCTTTGCTTAAATATTCATTTGATGGGATATTTGCAAGGAGAAAACTTTTTGTTGCATGTTGTTGTTACCTTTGTATGCTTTTTGTAAATTCGGATGCTTTTGGTTACGTCGCTTGTTTTGCACCCTCTGATGTTTATTAAGAATTGTGTGTTTTTGTTTAATACATCATATTAAGCCGATACTTTGTGTGCAAAATGTATTTTCATTTTCACCTAATATTTGTTAGGTTGCATTTTGGTAGATATTGCACCAGGGACGAATCTACATCATTAGTTACGGATTCGGCAGAACTCAACAATTTTAGTCAGATATTTGAATTAAAGATTTTGTGATGGTTTTTACATATGGTCTCGAATCATAAACCTCATCCTTAATATCAGTGTATTACTTATGAATGTACTATTTTAGTTAACAGCCCACTAATCAATCTTGATGACAAAAATGAAGAGGACGATGACGACGATCGAAGAAAACGAAGAGTATGTGCCTTCTCCAAAAACAAGGGAACGCAAATTAGCAAACAGAATATTATTCATCAAAAAGAGGGAAAAATCCAATGTTGTTCCAGCTGCAGCAGTAGCACCATCAACTAGTAATAATAATGCTAATAATAAAGGAAAGGGGAACCTAACGTCTATATTTCTTAAACAGTGACCGGAAATTAGGGCCTCGGCTATGGCTTCTCCGGCTGCTCACGCACCGGAGAAACTACCTACTTTTCCCGATCCTACAACTTCTACCAACAATACCAAACCCGAATCAACCAACCCCTCTTCGTATGCCAATGCTATTAACACGGTGAACAAACCCCCAAAAAAATTTGGAGACCCATCTGTCAAAGCTCGATACACATCCCACAATGGAGTTCCGGCAATACTCTTCAAAGCCGGAGATTTCTATGGAACAATGGCTAAGGAATGTACACTAACTGTTGTTGGTCGATTCTTGAAACCAAGATCTCAAATAGATCGAATCAGATCTGCCTTTCTTGGAAAAGTTCCTCTAAAAGGTACTGTTACTATCAGTGTTTATGATAATTATAATGTCTTTTTGGATTGCACCAACGAAGAAGATTTTGCTTCTATTTGTCCTAGACGAGTCATGACTATTGAGGGGATGCAGATGTGGTTATCTAAATGGACTCCTGATTGGAGACCGGAGATCGATAGCCCGATAGTCCCAGTTTGGGTTCTCTTACCAGAACTCCCTTTTCACTGTCACGCTTGGTTCTATATTAGGCAAATCCTTAACCCAATTGGTATACCAATTGGAATGGACAATGCCACTAGAGGTAGAACTCGACCAGGTATGGCAAAGGTAAGAGTTGAGATAGACCTCACTAAACCTAGAATTCACAAACTTTGGATTGGAGCTGAATAGGAAAATAGCCCTTTAAAGGGATTCTACCAGAAACTTGAGTATGAAACCATGCCTAAATATTGCACCCATTGAAGTTTATTGGGACATGCTATTGATGAGTGCAGAGTTTTGGCAAGAAAGAAAAAACTTGAAGAGGAAAATCAATTAGCTGCCAAAAGAAAGGACAATAATAACAAGAATAAAGAGGGTAAAACGGAAGACAAAAACAACAACCAAGGAATTGCCAAAGACAAAGAAAGACCATACCAAACATCCTGAAAATCTTGACACTGTCAATGAGCAAAGAGGTTGAAAGGCTCTCATCGTCGAGAAAAGATGTACCAGCTGGTCTATGAGCGTATGCAGAAAACAAGAAGAGTAAAAATCAAGGTCAGACAAAGGCATAAAGATGTAGAGAACAGCAAGTTTCGTGCTACCACTATGGAACCAAGAATCACTACTGATGCTGAGATAGCAGTGGATACTGAAGCTATTGAGACCAATGAAGACAAGATAACAAGAGGAACTTGTTACACCTCGAAAAAATTCCCATTAACGTACAGTGAATAGGCTGACGAAGGATAAGATGTATATGATGTTTGGGCAAGTAAGAATTAGTCCTTAATGGTCCTAATTAAGATTTCAAAGACATTTGAAGTAGGAGACGAAAGTTGGTAAGGAAAGTGAGGTATATGTCATGTGTCGAGCAAGATTTACGAGTATCGAATTGATGATGACTTAATGAAGTTTTGGAGAAGAGTTGTAATGCCCCTTGTATTGTTAATGAAGTGTTAAATAAGTGTTAAGAAGGTTCCATAAGGATTTAAGATCAAACAAATAAAGGAATTGAGTTTATGGGAACTTTGTAGAAACTTGGCAAAATTTTCGGATAAAATTTTGGTCCACATTGGTGGGGGCATATCTCCTAGAATATGAGGAGTTTTTGTGTGTTTCTTTTTTCCAAATTGAAGTTCATCGAGTCTAGTTTCCAACGCAATAAACCACTCATCAATGTGAGGTCTGAGTAAAAGGTTATGGCCGTTCTACGACAGACTTTCTGAGCAGAGAAATCCTACGGACCATTTGACGCCCCGTAGGACTTTTCGACGGTCCGTAGAAATCCTACGGTCCGTAAAATGGACCCAGCCCAGCGTCAAATGGTCACAAGACCCATTTTTGACTGGGCAGTTTACGGACAATTTTGACGGGGTCCGTAGGAATTTATACGGCCCGTCAAAATGGGCGTAGAATTACCCGACGGGATCGTATTTCAAGTTATTAAAAAGGAGACCCACATTCATTTAATTCATTTCATTTTTCATTCCACACAAAGTCAAGAACTCTCTAGAATATTCTCCACTCTTCACACAAGAAATCAAAGGAAATCAAAGATCAATACCAAGAAATCAAGTGAATCAAGTGTAAGAAATTCATCAAAGTCCATCCAAGTCAAGAAATCCCAAGAAAAATGAACTAGGGTTTTTGTGTAAGGAGAGTATTACCACTCAAGGTTTATTCCTACACCATCTAAGGTAAGTTTCATGACCCTACATGCTATTTGAAGTATTTATACGTTGAAACACACGGGTTGTGGAAGAGTGCAATAAATGGGTCATCAAATGGATGAATAGTGTCATTATTGAATAGTAGTGGAATTAAATCATGGAACCGAGTATGTTGATGATATAAATGCGTTATAAATGACTTATAGAACATGAAATAAGCATTGGATACGAAAGAATGCGAAAGTGAATTTTAGTCATGAATATGGAGAGTTAAAGTAGAATTGTGAAACGCGAATTATGTAAATGAACGACGATTGTTGTTGATATTGTGATGATATTACAGATGTTTGGGAGTTGATATAGAAAATGGAGGAAGTCATATAAACAAAGGAAATGTGCCAATTTTCTCTAGCTTTAAAAGGCCCGTTCATATAATTGTGTAGCTAATGCCGATACGAATTCTCTCAAGGTAAAACCTGCGGCATTAAAGGACAACGAGCAAGCAATAGAATAGTCAAAAGACAAAGGTATGTGAGGCTAGCCCTTTCCTTCTAAGGCATGAGTCCTATGGCATGAATTTCCTCTTTTACCATAAATGTTCCATCTCCAAGAAAGTTAAGAGCCCTCACTCACGAATAGCTATACGAGATAAGAGATATGAGATGAATACGATAATGATGATAGTAAGCTAAAGGCTAGAAATGCTATAGTCTATGATACGATGCTCCTAAGAAGCTAATGATGTAATATATGTAATCCAATGATATTGATCATTATGTACACTCACCATATGCTTGTTCCTTCAAGGTGAGGCAGAATACGTAAGAATGCTCATAACGACATCGGGGGTCCACGACCTTACGTCACCCCGATAAAGTATGATTCGCTAAGAGTCTCTATGCATGTATTGTAATAAGTATATTGATGTCAAGCATACCATGATGAGTTATGATAAGCATATTATGATGAGCATGATATAATGAGCATATGATGATATCACACCGTGCCTAAATGGCCGGGCAGATACGCCAAGGCATGGGCAATATACACCATGGCCGATGGCACGGGCAACCACTAGTGGGCGGTATGAGATGATATCCCGGACGCGGGAGGCCTCGGACGCAGTTAATGCTATTGCTAATATTATTGATTATCACACCGCACCTATATGGTCGGCGCCTTATACATTTATGCATATACGAGATGATGACGAGTATTAAAGTAAGCCGCATGTATGATATCCTTTATGATTCCGCCCCTGCTACGCATTGCTCCTTATTGATGCCTCCTTATTTCATGGATATTTCATTATTGTTTATGCTTCACATACTCGACAATATTCGACCGACGTCCTTTTCTCGACGCCGTGTTCATGCCCACAGTAGATGGGAGGTGACCTGTACCATAGGAGCTAGCAGCTACCGACTTGAGAGCACTCCATTTTCCGGAGGTGCCTTGACTATTCTTTTTGGTACATATGTTTGTGTATATTCATTTTGGGCATGACGGGGTCCCGTCCCGTCCGTATGTCTAGTATTCTAGAGAGGCTCGTAGATACGCAATGTGGGTAGTATGGTCCCATGGCTTTTATGTATATGTACTATTTTGATAGCCGATTTATGTGGCTTATGTTTATAAAAGTGATTATGTTTCGAACGATGAGATATTTTCTATGAAAATGAGCATATAGTATGAATGAGAGCAAGATAAGTAGCAAGATGAGCGGTGTTCGGTGGTTAGCCCCGGATACCCGTCGCGGCCCGTAGTTCGGGTCGTGACATACTAGACAAGAAATTGCTACCTAATTCTAACATGCACATATATGACTAAAACATAAAGTATAATTCACCAACCTGTTGTTTATTTTTAGTAGTTGCTTTGCCTGAAAACAGAGGAATGTTTGAACTTCCCGTCGATGATCTCCTTTATCCGTCGACCTCTACATTGTAAAATTTGGCCAATTCTTGAAATCGCAAAGCATTGTTATTAGCATTTCGCGACCGCTTCTTCTTCTTCTTCAAAAAAGTCAAAACGTTCACCGAACCTAACTTGATCATCAACAGTGTAGTATTTACTAAGGAAGAGATAGATTTCTCCTTTCTCCTTGAACTTGTAGCAACAAAGAAATCAGAGGGGCAATGGATTGTCAATGAGCATGTTGTCACTATTATTATCCTCATGGGCTAACTTTTTGGTTTCGCCTTTTTTCGAGCTATCTTGGATTAGTCCACGCTCAATGTATCTCTTTTTAGCTGAGAATATGTCTCGAATCTCTTGCACTTGGTGATCAGGCCTGTAAATTAAGCAGTAAACAAATGATCAATATATTTGTTGACAAACTCATAAATTTAGTTTTTTTTTTTTTTTTTTCTTCTTAACGGTGATGTCTTGAGTCAGCTTATTGCATCTTGATGATTTCATGAGATATACGACCTTCTATTTCCCACTACAATAAGTATTGACCGGTAACTATAGGTAACTCAGAGTCAAGCACATAGGAAAACTATCGTCATTAATCCAGCTAGTTGGTTTCAAGAGGCTGGTATAGTTAGTAAATTACGTTCAACCGAACCCAATATTTTTATACGAAATGATATATATGTAAGAGATCACTCAAATTATTTTTTTTTTTTTAAATTCTAAACCCATAATTTCTCGTATTATGGATCCGGGTGGTAAAAGTTTGAAGGTTGAACCTATCAAAATAAAAATTATGTATCCATATCCGAAAATAGTTAAGGTGAACTCAAATTGGTCAAGCAAATGGAGAAGTAAGCCAAGATCAAAGGACAATGAATCCTGATCCCACCAAAGACATGAACTGAGTGACTGGATCAGTTTCAGTGCATCTTGGTTATTTCATTGGGTATTGTAATAAGTATATTGATGTCAAGCATACCATGATGAGTTATGATAAGCATATTATGATGAGCATGATATAATGAGCATATGATGATATCACACCGTGCCTAAATGGTTTGGCAATACCGCCAAGGCATGCCTATACACCATGGCCGTATGGTACAAATACCACTAGCAGAGTTGAGATGATATCCCGACGCTGTGAGGCTCCGGACGTGCAATGCTATTGCTAATATTATTGATTATCACACCGCACCTATATGGTCGGCTTATACATTTATGCATATACGAGATGATGACGAGTATTAAAGTAAGCAAGATGTATGATATCCTTTATGATTCAAATGTATTGCTGATTGCTCCTTATTGATGCCTCCTTATTTCATGGATATTTCATTATTGTTTATGTTTCACATACTCGCACAATATTGCATCGACGCCCTTTCTTCGGACGCCGTGTTCATGCCTACGTAGACAAAGGAGGTGACCGTATTAATTACAGAGCTAGCAAATACTTGAGAGCACTCCATTTTCCCTGAGGTGCCTTGACTATTCTTTTGGTACATATGTTTGTGTATATTCATTTTGGGCATGACGGGTCCCGTCATTCCGTCCGTATGTCTAGTATTCTAGTAGAGGCCGTAGATACGCAAAGGTGGGTGGTATGTTCCCATGGCTTTTATGTATATGTACTATTTTGATAAATTACGTGGCTTATGTTTATAAAAGTGATTATGTTTCGAACGATGAGATATTTCTATGAAATGAGCATATAGCATGAATGAGAGCAAGATAGCAGATGAGCGGTGTTCGTGTTAGCCCCGGACACCCGTCGCGGCCCGTAGTTCGGCCGGTGATGTATGGGTATCGAAAGTGCCAGCCTGGCTAGGGAAGTGTTCACGAGTCGGTTCAGTAGAGTCTTGTTTACGAAAGTGCGCATGCGCCACGCTAATAAATGCGAGGCTGGTGGCATTTAGGAAAAATGACCATCTTTCATCTTAAGAGATCGTGCGAGAGCCAAGTTAAGGACGCAACTACCTAATCTTTTCTCGTTTGATTTTCGCAATGCCTTCGAGAAAGAGAAAGAAAGTCGGCCCGCCGCAATACCAGGGGGAGAAGGTACCAGCCGAGAACCCCGCGCTGAGCTAGGACATAGCGAGTCTCAAAGTGCCTCTCCTCGCATGCTACCTCTATTCCTCCAAAGAGCGGAGCATGAAGAGGTCTCCACCTGCCCTATGCCTCCGGCCCTCCACAGCCTACACGGTCAACAAGTGACCGAGGCTATTACCTTATCGACACAGCTTGGTTGCCGTCAGCACAAAGGCAAAATGTGGGGCCAAGTGATCGTTCGGCGAGTACTAGAGCCCGCGATTTTATGAGCCTAAATCCTCCGAAATTTTTGTCAAAGTTTACGAAGATCCACAAGGCTCATTGACGAGATGCAAGAACGTTGCGATTATTCATGCTTCCGAGACCGAGGCCGGGGAGTTGGCATCATATAGACCGGGATGTGGCGCTTATGGCACAATAATTGGAGAGCGTCGAGGCAAGAGAATGCGCCCTCCTCCCGTGTGGCAAGAGTTCGTTGATGCCTTCATTCGCCATTATTTGCCACCCGAGGTCCGCCGAGCGGGGGCGGGTGATTCGAATTTAAGCAAGGAAATGAGCCCGGAGTATTTTAA